>NC_037688.1:7790490-7946615 GCF_003255815.1 Theropithecus gelada | reverse complement strand
AAAAAAAAAAAAAAAAAAAAAAATATTTGAGAGTGGGTTACCTACACTGTGCCCCTTTAGCCTTGCAAATTTCCTAAGAACAAGGGCTCAGATAAACAGTTATCTGATCATTTAATGTTGATATAACACTTTACAGCCCATACCCAATTTTATCAACCGTCTCAATAATGCACTTTATACCTTTTTTCCCACCGTATGCTTACATAGTGCATTTTTAAAATTTAATTTTACTTGTTTTAAAATTGTTTATTTTTTAAAATAGAGACAGAGTTTCACCACATTGTCCAGGCTGGTCTCAAACTCCTGACCTCAAGTGATCCACCTACCTCAACCTCCCAAAGTGCTAGGATTAAAGGTGTGAGCCACTGCACCTGACCACATACTACATTTCAGGTTTTATGTTTTTTTTTTTTCTTTTTGAGATGGAGTCTTGCTTTGCCCCCCAGACTGGAGTGCAGTATAGTGATCTCGGCTCACTGCAACCTCTGCCTCTCAGGTTCAAGCGATTCTCCTGCCTCAGCCTCCCAAGTAGCTGGGACTATAGGTACGAGCTACCATGCCCGGCTAATTTTTTGTATTTTTAGCAGAGATGGGGTTTCACCATGTTGGCCGGGCTGGTCACGAACTCCTGAGCTCAAGTGATCCACTGCCTCGGCCTCCCAATGTGCTGGAATTACAGGCGTGAGCCACCTCACCCAGCCAGTTCATTTTGTTGTCACCTCTCTTCAGTGTCCTTTAACCTGGAGGTTAAATCCTTGGCCTTTGAGATAAGCACTCTTTTTTTTTTTTTTTTTTGAGACGCAGTCTCACTCTGTCGCCAAGGCTGGGGTGCAGTGGCCGGATCTCAGCTCACTGCAAGCTCCGCCTCCCGGGTTTACGCCATTCTCCTGACTCAGCCTCCCAAGTAGCTGGGACTGCAGGCACCTGTCACCTTGCCCTGCTAGTTTGTTTTTTTTTTTTTTTTGTATTTTTTAGTAGAGACGGGGTTTCACCGTGTTAGCCAGGATGGTCTCGATCTACTGACCTCGTGATCCGCCTGTCTCGGCCTCCCAAAGTGCTGGGATTACAGGCTTGAGCCACCACGCCCGGCCTTGAGATAAGTACTCTTACTGTCCACATTTTATAAGTGAGAAACTGAAGGCTCAGAGGGGTTGAAGCACTTGCCCAAAATCACACAGCTACCAAACACTGAGGTGGGACTCAAGCCGGGGGGACTCTCTTTAGAGCTTGTGCTGCTCTTGTCTCCCAGGCCCAAGAGTTTCCAAAGAAAGACCTTTGTTGTTAACTGAACAGGGGCTCCCTCTGCAAATGGCTGCTCAAGGCGCCTCACTCAGCAGGTGGTCATTAACTGAAGGAGCACTCTGTGCACACATGGGCTGGGCCTCAGGCTGCCTGCTCCCCACGCCTGGCAATGGCCCTGGCCAGATGCCCACCACCCCCACCCAGCAGGGCCCCACGTAGCTATTTCCAGAGAAAGAATGTGCTCACCTACAAAGGAGCCCCCCCACCTCCTGGCAAACTGGGTGATAACAAGGGCCTCAGAGGGCTGGGGCCAGCAGTGCCTGCCATGTTCTCCCCTTACAGTATAGTCCAGGCCCAAATGTCCAGGTCCAAAAGGCAGAGCCTGAAGTCATAATTGCCCGCAGGCCACATCCCTAACCCACAGACCAGGGCTCAGGGGGAACCCATGAGGTCAACTGTCTAAGAAGGGCCTGAGTACTTTGGTTTTCTGTTGTTGTTGTTGTTGTTGTTGTTGTTGTTGTTGTTGTTGTTGTTTGAGACAGAGTCTTGCTCTGTCACCCAGAGCAAGCTGGAGTACGGTAGTGCAATTGCGGTTCACTGCAACCTCCGCCTTCCAGGCTCAAGAGATTCTCCTGCCTCAGCCTCCCGAGTAGCTGAGATTACAGGCACCCACCACCATGCCCAGCTAATTTTTGTATTTTTAGTAGAGACGGGGTTTCATCATGTTGGCCAGGCTGGTCTCAAATTCCTGACTTCAAGCGATCTGCCTGCCTCAGCCTCCTAAAGACCTAGAATTACAGGCGTGAGCCACTGCGCCAGGCCAGAGCCTGAGTACTTGCTAAGACACACAATAGGACCATACTGGAAGGGTTACAGGAAGAAGGCGCAGCAAAGGGCAAGGCCTGGGAGGTGGGAATGGTGCAGGTTCTTATGCAGAGAGCAGAAAGCACTCAAAGGGGCCACACACAGTCTGCACATCTGGGAAGAGGAGGCAGGACCCAGGTAGCTTCCCAACCACCATGAGGCACAGATCCCAGCAGACACACAGCGGAAGAGGTGACATGCCAGCAAGAAGCTCTGCCACCGACCAACAGGGCATCATCCACCTGAGTCCCAGGCCATTCTGTTAGGCTGTGAGGCTAATGTGTACTGAAATACCTCAACATCCTGGAACGTCACCATGTGTTGTCCTGTCAAATTCAGAAATTGGCATCAGCCTCCAGACCTCATCTGCAAACCCAATTCTAAGATTCAGAAGCAGCAGAACTGCTCTTGAAAATTTACCAGAGCAAACACAAAGGGAATAAAGTTTTGCTTTTCTTCCTCATTGCTGGCAATTTTGAAAACACAGAAAGCATGACTAAATAAGAAAATGATCTGTCCACAAACTCCCCCAAAGATACCCTAAATTTTTGTACAGGGTATCTGTAAAAAGTAACGGTCCCTCCTTACCCTTCAATGCACAAAAGCACAGCCTGGCCTGCCTGCAGTGTGAGTGTTTGGGGTCAAAGTGCATCCACTCCGTCTCCCCTACTGGCCACGGCAGGGCCCACACCTAACTCACCTCTCTGCCTCCTGCCCAGACACAGGCCACCCCTTGCTGGATTCAGCCAGGGATGAGAAGGAGGAGACATAAGCCCCTCTCCATCAGCAACATTCCTTTGTGCCCATCAAGAAGGGGGCTCCAAGAGGTAGGGGTTAGGAGCAAAGCCCCAGGGCAACTCTAGGTACAGGGTAGGAATGGGAAGAGGAAGAAGTGGGCGGGGCAAGGGCAGGGAATGTGTGCTGCCCACCGTGGGGCACTCACCAGGCCCACTTGACTCTGCATTCGGGGGTGGGGCTCAGGCTCACTGATGTGGATGCAAACAGGCCCCACCAAGACCACATCAGAAGAGCCCAGCTCCTTGCTACCAGACCTGTGAGGACCTCAGCTCTCTCACCTGCGAATGGGCTGGTCGTTGGGGTCCTGGCTGACTTATGATTAAAGACACAAGGGACAAGCAGGGGCTTTGCAAGGGCTTTGGAAATTGGAAGGCTCCCTGGGAGGGCCCAGCAGGCCTCACCTCTGCCTGCTCCCCTCTGTAAAAAGCCCAAAAGTACCCATTCTTTTAAGCCCAGGGGCACTCAGGGCCTGTGTGGCTGCTGAAGGAAGAGGACCCAGCACATGGCGATCCCAAATACCGAGCAGCGGGGAGGCAGCTTTAGAAGACCTGGTCCTGTGAGGCTAGGCTCCCAGCCACAGAAGACAGCTTCAGATGGAGAAGAAACTCAATCATAAAATCAGGAGTCAAAGAAAAGAAAAGAAAAGAAAAGAAAAGAAAAAAAAAGAAAGGAAGGATGGGTATGGTGGCTCACACCTGTAATCTCAGCACTTTGGGAGACTGAGGCAGGAGGATCACTTGAGCTCAGGAGTTCAAGACTAGCCTGGACAACATAGTGAGACCATGTGTCTACAAAAAAAAAAAAAAAATCAATAAATTAGCCGGGCATGGTGGCGCACACCTGTAATCCCAGCTGCTACTAGGGAGGCTGAGGTGGGAGGATCACCTGAGCCTGGGAGGTGGAGGCTGCACTGAGCCATGATTGTGCCATTGCACTTCAGCCTGGAGGACAGAGCAAGGCCCGGTTTCAAGAAAAAAAAAATCCTGCCTCCGCATATGGACTCAACTCACCAGATAGTGGGGAAGAGGGTTCTCACCCCTCTACCCAGGCCCAGTCAGCCACTTCCGTGGGGTCCCCCCATAAACCTGGAGTCTGACCCCTCCCCACAGCCTGCCCCCAGCTCCACAGCCCACAAACTCCCTTCTACAAGGGCACCTGCCCATGTTTGAAGGCATTCACTGAACCCCAGAACCCCCTCCTCTCAGGGCCCAAAGCCTCTGCCTAAGTCCCCACAGCTGTGGCCTCACCCAGAGTCCACTACAGTCCTGTTGGTCATTCATTCATTCATTCATTCATTCAATCAATCAATCTCTGGAGCATCACTCCGGACGGGCCCGAGGGGGCTTCAGCCGACCACACAGAGTATCCTGTTCCTCATTTTAAGGGCTCTACTTCTGTTCACGGCGCCCACGCGATCATTTCCAGCTTCAGCAACGGGACTCAGAAAGGAGTTCCTGGCCTTTGAGGGAGGGGACCTGAGACATAAACCAGGAGAGGGAACCACTCCAATCCGTGAAGAGGCTCCAGCCTCTCTCTCCCAACAGGGGTCGGCTCCCATTGTCACTTCCTCATGTGCGAGGCGTTGGGTTCCCAGGTTGGGATCCGAGGCGAGGGCCGGGCCTGGCTCACCCTCCCATGGACTCTGGTTCTCTTTGGCCACGGAGGGGTCCTGCTCTCTACTGGCTCTGGCGGGAGCGCTGCAGACCCACAGCCCGGTCCTGCGCCCACAGAGGCTGCTACCCTGTGCAGTGTTTGCTTCCAACAGGCCCCGCCGCCCGGAGCCAGCCCTGCTCTGCGCCCTAAGCCAGCCGGGCTCCACCGCAGGGGTCTGGGGCCGGGCGGCCTCCCTCGGGTCTCAGTCTTGTCATCGGAAAGCGGGCTCCGGCTGGGGCAGCGTCTGGGAAGTGTCTCCCTGCCGGCCGTGCCTAAGGGAGGAGGTCGTGGCCCGAAGAAGGGTCTCGGAGCATTCCCGACCCACCCGGGCAGAAGCCGCCACCGCCGGGCGCCCGCGAGGCCGGGGAAGGGCGGGCCGGGAGAGGGGCCACCCGCCCGTCTGTGTGGGGACCGCGCGGCGCGGGGCACCGGCCACGGGCTTCCCCCGACCCCGGGCGCATCCCCGGCCCGCCCGCCGCGCTCCTCTGCGCCCCGCGCTCACCTGCCGCGCGCTCCCGCTCCACCGCTGCCCGAGTGACCGCCCCAGTGGCCGCGGGCTGGCCCGGCGCTCACCGCGGGCGGGGAAGGAGGAGCGGCCGCAGGCGCCCCCCGCTGGCCGCGTGTCCCAGGCCCAGGGCGCGGGGGCGGGAGCCAGGGCGGGGGACTGGGGGGCGCCCCGTAGGCCGCGTCCACCTTGCAGGCGCAGCTGCCCCCGCCCCGCCCCAGCTCCCCCAGAACCGTGGGAAATGCGCTGACGCGGGAGGGAGCGGCCGGGCAACCTCGGGGCGCGGCAGGAAGGAAAGGCGTCCCAGCAGGACCTTCTCCAGGTACCGCGCGCACGTGCTGGGGAGCGCCAGGCCCGCCCCACCCCCAGAGGGAAACACTTTCTAACAAACTCTTCCAGTGTTTCTGCCCCAGGCCTCCCCTCCCCTCCAGGAGAGCCAGTGTTTCTGGAAGGATCCACAGACGGCGGGCCAGTGCCCTCCTCCCAAGCCGGGGGAGCTTTGGTCCCGCCTTGCGTCTCACTCAAGCCTTAACCTCCTATGGCAGGGCTCAGAGGCGGGAGATGACCGCAACCACCCCTGTAGGTGTCATCAGAAAGTAGGTGTTGTAATCTCGTTGTGATCCCTGCAGCTCAGGGTGGGGCCCCAGTGTTGGCAGAAAAAAAAAAAAAAAATCTGCCCTGTTTCCAAGAAACTCAGACAGGGTGAGCAAGAAAGCCTCCTGTGAGTCACCCTGGGAGGGGCAGAGGAGACCGTCGGCGGGAGTAATCAAGTCCACGAGGGCATTTCTCACTCGCAGACCTCCATGAGTCCCGCCCTTTCCCACTGGTCTAAAGCTCCCTGGCACCCAGGAACTAGGGGTTCCCACTTCACTGAGAGGAGTTACAGAAGCACCTGTTATGCCCGTTTCTCAGGTCCGACCCCCAAGGCCCTAGCAGGTCTTCATAGAAAGGGCCAGAGAGTCTGTAGTTTAACAAGCACTCAGGGGATCTATGACAAACAGGTAGGAGAAACGTTGATGTAGTGGGAACCTATGGTGGGATCCTGGAGCCTGGTACCCCAGCTCACCCTAGAGGGGAGAGATTCTGGTGTGGGAGGGCCTTGCCCCCCGCGGTGGGCCTGGAACCCAGCCCGAGGCCACCCACGTTGAAACCATGCTGAGACAGCAGATGGCCGAGGCTGGAAGGTGGAGCCTCTGATTTCCACTCCAGATGGCGACAAGGAGGTCCCACCTGAGACTTACATCCCAGCAGCAGCAAGCCCACTCGGCTTCCCGCGCTGATCAGGCGGCTCCTCTGGGCTCGTGCAGCCCCCGGGCATCAAGCATGGTGGCATTTGGCTCTCTGGGCTGGTGCGACTCCACTATTCATCGGCCTCCCCGCAGAGGGCCCTGGCCGGGTCACTGCAGCATCCTGAGGGCTCACCCGGGAAGATCTGAGCAGCTGGGGCCTCCCTGCTCCGGTAATGGGAATCCCGGCAGCAATGAAGAATGGGAATAGGATCATCAGCAGAGCCAGCTTCCGAACGCACTGCGCACCCCCGGCAGCCCCACCCCTTCAGCAGAACCTTGAAAACGAAGAAACCCACCTGTTTCCCTAAGGCCTCCAGAACAGCCAGTGCCTCAGTCCTGGGACAGGGTGACCTCTGCCAAGGTCAGCCCTAGAAAGAGACAGGGGAGCGGAGCAGCCATGGGAGAGGCTCCTGCTGGGACCCACCTTCATTGCTCTCCAAGCGAGGAGCCCTCAGCCCTTTCTGGTGTGTGGAAGAGTGCTATCACTTCCCAGCCGGTCATCTGTGTGTCATATTCACGCAAATCTATGAGCAAGTCTCCTGACAGCAGACAGGAAAACAGAGCTGGAGAAAGTGAGTTACACACCATGCCTGCATCACTGCTCCCCTCAGGACTGTCAGGACATATCCATCATCCCCATGGTCCCCGTAGCCACTGTGGACCTGTCAGCAGAATCAACCCATTGTATACTCAGGCCTCAATAGGGGATTCTCCGTTGCTGGCAGCCAGCAACGGAGTCACCCAGAGGTCTCGTGAAGGCACCCGTGGCTGGGTTCCACTCAGTTTCGAATTCAGCAGACCTGGGTGGGTACTGAAACTTTTAACTTCTGTCTCACTCCCAGGTTACGCTGATGCTTCTGGTCCTTGGCAGACTGGGTAGCGAGTCTCTAAGGCACTGGATTCCAAATAAGGTTGGAGTCCCCTTCCCAGAGATTCTGGTCCTTGGGTGGGGTCTGGGAATATGCAGTATTTTTTTAAACCCAGGTGAGTTTAATTTGTGACAAGGATGTTACTTCAAATCAGAAAGGAAAAGGAATGGCTTTTTTTTTTTTTTTAAGAACCACAGCTGGATAAACTGGTGGCACATGGCTGTGGTCCCAGTTACTCAGGAGGCTGAGGCAGAAGGATCACTTGAGCCCAGGAGGTGGAGGCTGCAGTGAGTGGTGATTGCACCACTGCACTCTAGCCTGGGCAACATAGTGAGACATGGGCACACACAACCACATCTGGTTATTTTGTTTGTTTGTAGAGACAGGATCTCACTATGTTATCCAGGCTGATCTTGAACTCCTGGGCACAAGTGACCCTCTTGCCTCAGCCTCCAAAGTGCTGGGATTAGAGGCATGAGCCACTCGCACTTGGCCTAAAAATATTTTTTTTTAATAAAAAAAAATTTTACACCAGCAGTGGCATGAGCTTGTAGTCCTACCTATCGGGAGGCCAAGGCAGGATGATCCCTTGAGCCCGGGAGTTTGAGACCAGCCTGGGCAACATAACAAGACCCCTGTCTTTTTAAAAAACAAACAAACAGGCCGGGCGCGGTGGCTCAAGCCTGTAATCCCAGCACTATGGGAGGCCAAGACGGGCAGATCACGAGGTCAGGAGATCAAGACCATCCTGGCTAACACGGTGAAATCCCGTCTCTACTAAAAATACAAAAAACTAGCCGGGCGAGGTGGCAGGCGCCTGTAGTCCCAGCTACTCGGGAGGCTGAGGCAGGAGAATGGTGTAAACCTGGGAGGCGGAGCTTGCAGTGAGCTGAGATCCGGCCACTGCACTCTAGCCTGGGCAACAGAGCGAGACTCTGTCTCAAAAAAAACCCAAACAAACAAACAAACAAAAACTAATAGAGATCTTTGTGCTTGAAAATGAAACCGGCCGGGCGCGGTGGCTCAAGCCTGTAATCCCAGCACTTTGGGAGGCCGAGGCGGGCGGATCACGAGGTCAGGAGATCGAGACCATCCTGGCTAACACAGTGAAACCCCGTCTCTACTAAAAATACAAAAAAAAATTAGCCGGGCGTGGTGGCGGCGCCTGTAGTCCCAGCTACTCGGGAGGCTGAGGCAGGAGAATGGCGTAAACCCGGGAGGCGGAGCTTGCAGTGAGCCGAGATCGCGCCACTGTACTCCAGCCTGGGCGACAGAGCGAGACTCCGCCTCAAAAAAAAAAAAAAAAAAAAGAAAATGAAACCTATAAGAGAAAATATGTTAGTAATTTTGGAGTGGAGAAGTGTGCATGGGAAATTGAATGCACACGGAAGAGCTGCTATTGAAAGTTGCATGTCTCTGTCCAGATGAGGAAGTCTCCAGATGTCCATGTCTAATGTGTTTGTGATTTTATTTATTTATTTATTTATTGAGACAGAGTCCTGCTCTGTCTCCCAGGCTGGAGTACAGTGGCGCACTCTCAGCTCACTGCAACCTCCACCTTCCGAGTTCAAGCTATTTTCATGCCTCAGCCTCCCAAGTAGCTGGGACTACAGGCACCTACCACCATGCCCAGCTAATTTTTGTTATTTTTAGTAGAGACGGGATTTCAACATGTTGGCCATGCCAGTCTCGAACTCCTGACCTCAAATGATCCATCCCCCTCGGCCTCCCAAAGTGCTGGGATTACAGGCATGAGCCACCACACCCGGCTATATTTGTGATTTTAATTAGCCACTGTGTTGATAAGCTCCAGAATGCAGTGCCCTGGGGTCCCTCCTAACTTGTAAGTGCCCAGTGCCCACTGCTCCAGGGAACTCTGCATGTGTTGCCTGAGTCAGTTTCTGTGGTGGGCAACAGTTTGGGGCTTTATTTCACTTGTGCAGCGAGAAGATTTAAACATTTAAAATCAACCACAACAGAAGCTAAGAATCACGTATTTCGGCCACCCCGATCCTTCTCATTGCCTTCACCGGGCAATGAGAACGACATCCAAGTAGGAGAATATAAAAGTTTCCCGAGTGATGCCTGTCCTTTCAGTCCTTTTACAGCCTCTTGATGCATCACTATGCAGAGCATGGCCTTAGCCTCCTCAGACAGATGGTCCTTGCTGCCTGTCCCAGAGGAAGAAGGAGCTCCCTCCTTTCCCACACTTCCTCCAGCAGTGCTCACCACAGGACAGAAGCTTAGTGAATGCCTATGCACAGGCAATACTGCTCACGAGATATATGTGTGTGTGTGTGTGTGTTTGTGTGTGTGTGTGTGTGTTTTTGAGACAGAGTCTCTCTGTCGCCCAGGCTGGAGTGCAGTGGTGCGATCTTGGCTCACTGCAACCTCCATACCCCGGGTTCAAGGGATTCTCCTGCCTCAGCCTCCAGAGTAACTGGGATTACAGGTGTCCGCCACCACCCCTGGCTGATTTTTTTGTAGTTTTAGTAGAAATGGGTTTTCACCATGTTGGCCAGGCTGGGCTCCAACTCCTGACCTCAGGTGATCCACCCACCTTGGCCTCCCAAAGTACTGGGATTACAGTTGTGAGGTGTGAGTCCCCGCGCTCAGCCATAATCCTTTTTTTTTTTTTTTTTAAGAGCCAGAGTCTGGCTCTGTCGCCCAGGCTGAAGTGCAGTGGCCAGATCTCAGCTCACTGCAAGCTCTGCCTCCCGGATTTACGCCATTCTCCTGCCTCAGCCTTCTGAGTAGCTGGGACTACAGGCGCCCGCCACCTTGCCCGGCTATTTTTTTTTTTTTTTTTTTTAATTAGAGACGGGGTTTCACCATGTTAGCCAGGATGGTCTCGGTCTCCTGACCTCATAATCCGCCCGTCTCGGCCTCCCAAAGTGCTGGGATTACAGGCTTAAGCCACCGCGCCCAGCCTCAGCCATAATTCTTAATTAAAAAGGGGAAGAAGGCCAGGCATGGTGGCTCATGCCCGTAATCCCAATACTTTGGGAGACTGAGGTGGGCAGATCACTTGAGGCAGGAGTATAAGACCAGCCTGGCAAACATGGTGAAACCCCATCTCTGCTTAAAAAAAAAAAAAAAAAAAAAAATACAAAAATTAGCCGGGTGTGGTGGCACATGCCTGTAATCCCAGCTACTCAGGAGACTGAGGCAGGAGCATCGCTTCAACCTGGGAGGTGGAGGTGAGCGTGAGCCAAAATCATGCCACTGCACTCCAGCCTGGGCGACAGAGTCAAACTCCATCTCAAAGGAAAAAAAGAAAGAAAGAAAGAAAATTTAAGAAGCAGCTAAGAGTGCCAGTCCTTCCCCTACCCCAGCAGGAACCTGTAAGCCTTTTCTCCAGAAGAAGGTAAAATAGATAGTCTCTGAATTGGGGAACGCCAAGCCCAGCCATGGGGCAGGGCTACCCAACTGAAAACTGGAAAACTTTAAAGGCAAATTCACATGGAAGGCTGGAACACCCGCCTCCCCCCACCTCACACTAGCCCTCTTCCCCACTCAGCTCCCAGGATGTCAGTGGCCCACAGCCTTACCCCCAGGCTGGAGGAATTCTTTGGGGAACCCCACAGCCTGCTAATTCTTATGGAAGCACACCGCTGACTTAGCCACATTGACTGACACAGCTTTCCCCCAGCTCTTAAATATGTGCAGGTAACCAGGAAACACCAGAAATCCATGGACAGCCTCAACCCCACAGAGAGTCCAAAACAACAAATGAGAAAAAAGCTAACAGAATGCAGGCAGACAACAACCTAACAAAATGATACCATTCATATCCTCAGAGATTCCAAACATATATTGTAACTAGGAAACAAAATCGGATACTATTTTTTTTTTTTAATAAGGAATATCTGGGGCCAAGAAAAGGACATGGAAAGTAAAAACATGATAACAGAAATTTTAAAACAACAGAAAATTTGGAAGTGGAACAAAAAGTGAGAGATGGAAAATAGAGAAGAAAAGATAAAATGAGAGGATCAGTCCAGGAGATGCAACACCTGAATAATTATGGAGTTCCTGAGAAAACAGAAAGGAGGGGAAAAAAATAATTCCAGAAGCTTTCCCAGGACTGCAGGACATGCAGTACCACATCAGATGCCCCATCACATCAAGTTCCCAGTGCAGTAGATGAAAACAGACTCGCCTAACTTTCATAATGGTGACATTTTAGAACACAAAGAGGAGATCACAAAGAAAGAAAGGTTACAACAAGCTTTAGACTTCTCACAACAACACTGGGAGTGATGAAGCAATGTTTTCAAATTCCAGAGGAAAAATATTTTCAACCCAGGATTCTATATCCAGCCAAACTATCAATTGAGGGTAAATGAAGAACAAAAGCATTTTCGGATGTCTACTGCCTGTGCACACTTCCAGAAAGCTACTGGGGGATGGGCACCAATGAAAGGAGACAGTTTATCAAGAAAGAGGGAAACACGAGACACATAGGAGAGGAATTGCCCCATGGGGTGCATGGAGGAAAGTGTCATTCAGGATGAAGTTTGTGTGCTGGGCACAGCTGGCCAGAAACTCCAGGACAAATGCCTCTGAGAAGATGACAGTGATAAAATACCTTACATACTAAGCATTTGGAGGGGCTTAGAACATTGGCATAGTTTAGGGTGAATTAGTAAACAACATGGAAAACAAAAACTCTGGGAAAAACAAAAAGAACTTGTGTGGAAAAAGAAATATTACACAGCTCGGGTCGGGCACAGTGGCTCACACCTGTAATCCCCGCACTTTGGGAGGCCAAGGCGGTTGGATCACTTGAGGCCAGGAGTTTGAGGCCAACCTGGCCAATATAGTGAAACTCCATCTCTACTAAAAATATAAAAATTAGCTGGGCGTGGTGGTACAAGCCTGTAATCCCAGCTACTCAGGAGGCTTAGGCAGGAGAATTGCTTAAACCCAGGAGGTGGAGGTTGCAGTGAGCTGAGATCATGCTGCTGCACACCAGCCTGGGTGACAGAGCAAGATTCTGTCCCCCAGCAAAAAAAAAAAAAAAAAATCAGACAATGAGGCAAGGAGGATCACTTGGGCCCAGGAGGTCAAGGTTGCAGTGAGCCCTGATTGCGCCACTGTATTCTAGCCTGGGCAACAGAGCAAGACCCTGCCTCAAAAAAAAAAAAATAATTTAAAAAGATAAAAATAAAGAAATATTATACAGCTCAGTTGATAAGAACAGCCCTTACACAGTCACTATAATGTGAACACTGAATATTGGGCTAAATAAAAATCAATTTAACTCTATTGGGAGGCTAGGGCACAGAAGTAGTTCAGGGGTGGTAGGAAGTCAACACAATTTCAAGAACTAAGAATCAAGTGTCAAGAAGTGGCAATAGAGGCCTATTGTTTAGAGACATGGAGGTAAACCCAGCACCTCAGAAAACCACCAAAAGTTGGAAATAGCTGCCTTAGAAGATGGGGAAAGTAGAGGGAGGGACAGAGGACAAAGTGCTCATAGTCCCAGCTGCTCGGGAGACTGAGGTGGGAGGATGGCTTGAGCCCAGGATCTCTAGACTGTAGTGGGCTATGATAGCCCCTGTGAATAGTCACTGAACTGCAGCCTGGGCAACACAGCCAGACTCAATTATTTAAAAATTAAAATAAAATAAAACACTATTTGTCTTTAAACTATGATGAAACGGGTGCCCTAGTCCTATCCACCTGCTTTCACCTGTCTTGGCAGGGCCCAGCCCACCTCCCCAGCGCCTCTGCAGCCCTCCCTGTGCCCTGCCGTGTTGCTTAAGCACCTGTCTCAACAGGCTTCCCTGTGCCGCCTGCTAACCTCACATCTCCCCACAGAGACATCTTAGGCACTGATGCCTGACACATGAAAGCACAATTTTTTAAAAAAACATTGGATTCTTAAAAATGAAGATGTGTGGCGTAACCCACCTTGTGACTATTTTGAGGGGTGCTGTGTAAAGCCACATTCCCGAAGCCACCTGACTGATTACAATCTAAATTGAGCAACAACTCTTTTGAAAATCGATACACCATTTAAATAGGCCACTTGATACTTTTAATAACTCTCTCCTTTCCTTTCCTTTTAATGTTAACATTAAACATTAAGGCATTTTTACCTCTAGTCTCAGCTGTGCATTGGATGGTTCCTCTTCAACAAAATTTTACTCTCATGTTTTCAAATAGTAGTTACTTGCTTTAACACACACATGCACTTGCACACACATACATAATTATATATTGTCAATTTACAATACAAGGAAAAACGTCCTCTGCAACACACACACACAGATTTATACTACTTCTCAAATTAATTATTAGATTTTTAGTTTGGGTTTAACGTGGTTTCTTTAGACAAGCAAGAAATATAAAGCATTTTACTTGAAAGGCTGAAAGATGAAATTCTTCCAACTTCAAAGTTAAAGATTGCATTCCTAAGCTAAACTGGTAAACATAGAACATCTCATAATGCACTTACTGAGCTGAGTGTGGTGGCACATGCCTGTTGTCCCAGATACTTTAGGAGGCCGAGGCAGGAGGAACACTTAAGCCCAGCAGTTCGAGGCCAGCCTGGGCAACACAGGGAGTCCCCCACCCCCGAAAAAATACTTTTCCAAAGAGTAGAAATTACAGCAGCTTTTTTATTTTATTTTTTTATTTTTTTGAGACAGAGTCTTTGTCGCTCAGGCTGGAGTACAGTGGTGCAAACTCGGCTCACTGCCACCTCAGCCTCCCGGGTTCAAGCGATTCTCCTGCCTCAGTCTCCCGAATAGCTGGGATTACAGGCCTGTGCCACCACATCCAGCTAATTTTTGCATTTTTAGTAGAGACATGGTTTCACCATGTTGGCCAGGCTGGTCTCGAACTCTTGATCTCAAGTGATCCACCCACCTCAGTCTCTCAAAGTGCTGGGATTACAGGCATGAGCCACCACACCCAGCCAATTACAGCAGAAATTCTACAGTCACATAATGAGAGCCTAAGAAAGTGATTTCAAGGAAAATATCTCCTTAAAAACCTATCATTGCACTGCTCTGGCTTAGGGAGATCAGTTTCACAGCTACATTTTATCCTCCTCTCTTTTCCAACATATTTTCCTGTAGATTTTCCCAACAAAATCTGAGGCAGTACTCTTCCTTTTCTGTCCCCCAAAACTGGATTCTTTGTCTCACCTGAGTTCCCTCCCTCTACTCATCATAAAATTAATTCCACTCTACTTTTTTTTGATAACTTATTTTTTTTTCTTTTAGAGACAGGGTTTCACTCTGTCACCCAGGCCTGAGTGCAGTGGCACCAACGTAGCTCACTGCAGCCTCAAACTTCCGGGCTTAAGCGGTCCTCCAGCCTGTCTTCTGAGTAGCTGGGACTACATGCGTACGCCACCGCGCCTGGCTAAGACAGATCACTTATTTTCAGTGGGAGTTTTAATTGTTGCTGCTGCAGTTATTGGAGGACCTTGAAATTAAAAGATTTTTAAGGGGTAGGTGGTGGAGAATTACCAATGTAACTGTTTCATCAGTTTTGCCAAGGGTGACATATTCTGAAAAGTGGAAATAAAGTATAGAAAAAGTAGCAAAGCACTGTTTCAGATGACCATGTTATATTTATAACATTTAAACCCAGCAAAAATATCAAATGAAACAGTTTTCAAAGCAAGTCATGAAAATTCAACTTAAAAGAATGTCAAACCGGCCAGGTGTGGTGACTCATGCCTGTAATCCCAGCAATTTGGGAGGCCAAGATGAGCAGATCACTTGAGGCCAGGAGTTCCCGGGCAACATGGTGAGACCTCACCCCCACCCCATCTCTTCAATTTTCTTTTTCTTTTTTTTTTCTGGGGGGTGGGGGACAGAATCTCTGTCTCAAAGAGTCTCTTGTTGCCCAGGCTGGAGTGCAGTGGTGTAATCTCAGCTCAGTGCAACCTCTGACTCCCAGGTTCAAGCGAATGTCCTGCCTCAGCCTCCAGAGTAGCTGGGACTATGGGTGCATGCCACCACGTCCAGCTAATTTTTGTATTTTTTAGTAGAGATGGGTTTTCACCATGTTGCCTAGGCTGGTCTTGAACTCCTGGCCTCAAGTGATCCTCCCACTTTGGCCTCCCAAAGTGCGGGATTACAGGCATAAGCCACCGTGCCTGGCCAAAAAAAAAAAATTTAAATGTAAAACTGTGGGAAAGATTTTTTCCTTAGTAAAATGG
This sequence comes from Theropithecus gelada, assembly GCF_003255815.1. Lineage (NCBI taxonomy): Eukaryota > Metazoa > Chordata > Mammalia > Primates > Cercopithecidae > Theropithecus > Theropithecus gelada. Next base: position 7,931,210 of record NC_037688.1, on the reverse strand, counting down.
GTTCAGAAGAAAATTGTCATCAAATAGCAGTACTTTAGAAAATCCCTATTTAAGGTAAGCTGATGCAGTAAGCCTGGGCAACAGAGCAAGACCCTCTCTCTAAAAACAAAAAGGAAGCTGAAAAATACTGGATGTTTCTATTAATTTGTTAGCCTTGATGTGTCTGACACATTAATTTGCCAAAGCAACTTGCAAGCAAAAGTCAGCATAATAAAAAGGAATGAAATATATCTCTATGTGTACTGACCTGGAAACACATCTTTATATGGTAGGGGAATTGCAGAAAACTACAATACGATCCCATTTGTGTTAAAGGATGAAAGACCCCCTGAAATTATACTTGTTCATGTGTATAAATGCACAGAAAAAAAAATCTAGGCTATGTCCCATAATACTAAGATGGATGGGTTTGGGGAGATGAGTGGGATTAGGGACTGAAGTGCAGCTAGATCCTTTTACTTAAATGTTTACATTTCTTCACAATAGAAAATACATTCATATGTTACTTGTGAAATAATTCACTGTGTCTAGGTAGATGGACAAAATTGTCATGGATATTCATTCTCTACTATTATATTTGAGAAACTTTTGGGATAATATTTAGGAGGATTTTGCTTTTTTTGCCTTTTTAAAGAGAGCACTTCCAGCAGAGGTTTAAGCAGCAGAAATCGGCCAGGTGTGGTGGCTCACACCTGTAGTCCCAGCACTTTGGGAGGCCAAGGTGGGCAGATCATTTGAGCCCAGGAGGTCGAGGCTACGGTAAGCTGGAATGGCACCACTGCACCAGCCTAGGTGACAGAGTGAGACCCTGTCTGAAGAAAAAAAAAAGGTGGGGGGGAAAAAAAGACATTGCGCTGGAGTGGGCAGTCTGGTTTCACCCGCCAGTTGTCTACATGCTGCTGAGCACCTTCACTCTAAACCAGTTTGGGATTATCTTACGGGAAACTATCCGAGATTTTTTTTTGGTCACCGCTTGGCTAGCTCCCAGGCAGACAGACCAGTCCAAACCAAATCCTACCCTGCTGAGGGAAAATTCAGAGACATGCCTTAGGCTGCACTTTGGTTACTAACCCTGCCTCTCTCACTTCTCTGGAGAACTGTTTTCATTATTCTGTTGTAATTATCTGTTACTTGTTACTCTGCCCAACCTATGGTAATGCATTTCATTTGCTTAGTATAGCAAGCATAACCCCCTGCATTAAAGTAGAGGGTGAAACTGGGCTGGCATTTGTGAATAACCAAATTCTATGAGATCAGTTTCCATAATCTTCCGTGGCTGTTGGGGCGGGGGGGAGTCAAACGGTTATCATTGTCTAGGACAGACTAGGATGAAAACAACATCCTCAAGCATCTCCCAGTACTAGTATTAAAAAGGATGAGAACCAGCTTACAGAACTAGCCACAGAAATGTCGTATGTGCACAAGAAAACCTGCCTAAACAGAGCTGTCTTTAAATTTTAGAAAAAGTAGTCATTCAGGTTTTACATAAGGGCTCATACCAGAGGTTTTGAAGATAAATGAAAGCACAAAGCCTTTATTGAATTGCAGATTATGAATAATAAACCAAGTGGTAAGCACTAGGGGCAGATGTGCATAGAAATGCAATTTATAAAATTTCCAAGGCAAATAATTGACATCTTTGAAGAAACTGTCGTTAGCTTAAAAAATCTTCCAGGTGTGCAATTCATTCATAGTTTTCATCACTGGTTGCCCAGTGATATGGCCTCAGGAAATGTTGAGATTTCTTAAATCATTTGTATCAAATATCTTTTTCTGGTAAATTCCTTAGTGTCTCTGCAGTGGTAACTACACAAGACTGGAAAGTTTTCAAGATGATTCAAACCTCCAGCACCTCACAGGAGTCCACATTTCTTAACACAGAAGACAATGCTAATCAAAGAAGGAAATAAATGAAAAGGTTATTAAAAACAAATACTGGCTTCACCAAAGTTTCTAAATATACATATCTATGTATATTCCACTAAAAATGTAACCCAATAGTCCTTCACTCTTTATATCCAGAAACTACACTTGTTGTCCGTCACTTGTCACCCATAACAATGTGCGTTAAGGCAGGGCTGCTTTTTAGTAGTAAAGACTGGAGACTCATGACACTTCTAACAAACAAGCTTGATTTATTTTAGGATTGCAAGACTTTCAAAAGACTTTTTAGAAGTGACTTCTGCAAGTTTCAATATGCAAAAATCAGAGAGGATCTTAAAATTAGGAGATTAAGTTTAGGGACAAAAACAACATATTATGATAAATTGCAACTAAATATAAGAGGTAATAATGAAATGGTCTTAGGGAAGAGCTATGAATAGCACATAACCCAAATTGAAAGATGAAGAAACATATTAACTCCAAGAATGTGGCTGATAACCCATCATTTCACTCTCTTTGAAAGGCATGGGCTAACTTCTAAGAGGCAAGTACTGAACCTCACCAAGTCACTGGCTTTGGGGAATGCTTTTCCAAGTCCCCCTTTCCCTCCCCTACCCAATTCTACCCCACCTCACCATTCAGGTTTTTGTTTGTTTTTTTTTAAGAGACAAAGGTCTTGAACTCCGGGCCTCAAGCAATCCTCCCACTGCAGCCTCCCAAAGTGCTGGGATTACAGGCATGAGCCACCATGCCCAGCCTGAGCAACTTGTTTACTTCATACTTTCTCACTGGTACTATATGCGTTGTTTCTAGGCATCTTTAAGATAAATAACATTCCCCCAAAATATGTCCAGACTGTCCTTAGGAGAGACCTTCCATGTTACCAGGCCACACAGAAGCTGGTGTAGTGAAAGGTACCTCAGTGGTGAAGCCACAAGGACGTTAAGTTAAAACGTAGAACTAGAGATGATATGCAAATACTAATAAAAACGTTCACTGAAATACACAAGAGAACACCTGATTTCCACATCATTAGCTGTTCTTATTGACATAGCTAAAATATCTCTCAGTAAATCCAGGAGCTACCACAAATTTATAATAACCAAAAGGAATGCACTACATCCATCTCTCTGGTTCCGCCTCCTTTTCTTTCAGGCTACTAGGCTACGGACAAGGTTAAACTCAATAAAGTACACACTTAAATAGAAAATATAAAGGCCAAACATATTTTTTTTAAAAAACCAAAAACCTGAGAGACAGTAAAATAAACATTAGCAGTTTACTAAAAACTGTCCTCAAATATTTAATTCTAGATATCAAATAGATCAGCAGACTTTATAAGCAATTTTTCTGGTTAATAATTTTGTCAACATTCAATATCTACATATATTTAGCTCATTATCTTTGACCAAAAAAAAAGAAAAGTTGCTAATGGTGTGAAGTCAAGATGGCTCAGAACAAGATGACTGAGAAAAAGGCTTCCAGTTAGGTCGAGTTTTCAAATCATGTAAATAACTTCTGCAGTAAAATCTGGCTTGTTTCTTAGCTATGTTAAATATCAAGGAGCACATTAAAATTTGATCTTTAACACTTATTCTACCCACAAATGTTCTGACAAGATGGCAGGTAGCTAGTCTTGAGGGTCAGAAACCAAGGCAAGATGAACTCTTTCAAGGAATTTCACATACAAATCTTTGTTACCACTTTAATGCTGGAATGTTAACGTCATTCTCTAAATATTTTACTAGATGAACTATGACCCTGATGAAAATTACTATCAACAGTAACTACTAAATGTAACTTTTATATTCAATTAGGTTTGTTAGAGGCATTTATAGAATATTTTGCTCACCAAATACTTAGAGAATGTGCCTTTCCAGTAACTGAAAAAGTGTAATGAACTAGGAGAAGAAGAATAGATGGGTAAGAATAAATTCTTCTGTTCATTGATTTTAATGTTTCAATATTTATCACAGCAAAATTGGGAATGTCTTTTTGATAGTTTACCATTTAATTTTGACTGTGAAGCAACCAACTGTCTAGAAACATTCTTGGTTAGTGACAGAAACATTGAGAAATCAACATGTTAGAATTCAAGGAACTGATCAAACTATAGATCAATATTAAAGTAAAACTGAGATGTGGTCATGACCAATAAAAATATCAGCAACATTTACCACTAATACCTCATAATGGTGATTTCTAACAGATCAACCTTAGCAACTACACCTCCCAGTCGCTGGAGAGGGCTTTGCAACGAACACGTCACAGCAAGAGAATCCTGCACTTCACGTGGCTATTACTCTTTTCTGACCCTCTAGTGTTTCCAGAAACCCCAAACACTAGTCCATAGGTTCAGGCAAACACAAGTACACTTACCATTTCATGGGGGAGGGAATGAGCAGAAAACACATGGAGATATATAAGGTTCCAGTGGAAAAAGACAATTAAAAATGCTCACCCTATTGCCCATGTTTTGCCCTGTGCAGATTTCATCTAGGAATACTGGAGCCAAATCAAATAGGCTAAATATTAATAAGGCTCAAAATGCAAGTAAAGGTAAAGTACACTCAAAACAGGCCAAAAATATAACAGAATCAACTGTTGAAGACTGGAGGGCAATTACTTATAAAAAACATAGGTCCTACAGATCCAAGCTAGATTTGAAAACTGAGTGCAACATCTCCAAACCAAACAAAGACGTTCAAAACCAGGCACTTTCACAGTCACCTTAAAGCTGGAGGGAAAAAATGGATATACTTTTATCATCAAAACATAACTCATAAGATTTTGTGCTGACACCTCACCAACCCATCAGCACCTCTAAAAAACAGTATTTAAATATTAATATTTCTAATGGCCAGGTACACATACATGACTGCCAGAGAAATGTCACCAGAGTGAGGCAGAATTTGTAAAATCCCATTCTACAAGTATTAGCAAAGGAAGGTTATGATTCATGGATATGAATGGACTATAATATATAAATGACACATTTCTGATATATTCACAAAATCTTTATAGAAAGTATTAAAACTCAAAAAAGAAGTAAGATAGGAGTCAAATAGAGAGATGAAATGTATAAAACAAATGAGCAGGCAAACTAAAAGTTATTGAAAGTATTTTACTTCAGATTGAAAAATGAACAGCTTCCACACTGTTCACTGCAAGATACACAGTATTCACGAATACAATGCTGGTCATTTGAGGAAATGTATACACACCTCAATTTCTCCTTCATGCTTTTTTCTTTTAGAAAGATACTGTTTACCAAAAAGAAACTTCAGCAGTACAGGAAAAACTATTTTCCCAATAAATTTACGAAAACCTAAGATTCCCAATGGAATCAAGATTATCTTCCCGCTACCACCACCTTAATATAATCACATGCTTATTGGAACACTAATATTCGCACCCTAAGAGTACATTTACTTTCAACAATGAGGGTGATTCTTTAAAAACAAACAAACAAAAAACAAACAAAAAAAAACTTCAGTGTGGTAAATGTAACATAGATCTCTGCAAGTATTAAGTGTCTGAAATAGGCAGCTAATACTGGATTTAATATTATTTTATAAATAATTGTTCCCTTAGCAGTAAACATAAGTCTACACATTCACAATTGTCCTAGAAAATAAATACTGTGATTATGCACAATGTTATGACAAACTAGTTTCAAAAACAAAAGCTCAACATCTCGATAAAAATTCTGATCAGAATGTGACTCAAAAATTTAAAACATTGTCAAAATAACATCACATTTAAAATCTTCCACAGTTTACACGAGTACTATGAGTTTCCAGTTTCGGAACACATTTTTCCATTGTGAATTAAAATATGAACATATTGAAAATTGTTAATTTCAGTGATGACATCAGTTTTGGTCTTACTTTAGCATTATTTTCTTTATAAAAAGTTACACTAAGTGTCCATTAATGGTCTGATTGGTCTTCAGTATTTCATAAATGTATATAAAAGAAACTCCTAAAAGCCAATAGTACTTTATATGTATATATATATAAAAGAATCTTGTCTCAGAAATGGCTGTATTTAACAGAGCCATACACACTGATGCTAAACATAAGAGCTTTCACCCTGAAAGAAAGCATTTTCAGAAATGTCACTTACATTCTATTATATTAAATATTCCCAACTGAGTTTCAAACTCAACAGGTAATGATAACAGAATTATACATCTCATTGCACTCAAAGCTGACTACAACCAAAATTTACAGTATGATTGAAACAAGCCAATGCTTAAAAAAGTTTTAATTAATGATAACAATTCCATGAAAGAAGAGGATAAAGAATGGGATGACAAGAAGTATTTGGTCTTAATAAGGCAATACAAAATAGATCCATTATCAAAGACCATTTAATTTGGAAAGATCAACAATACCAAAAGCATAAAGTGGAATATAAGAAAATAGTTTTTTATAAGTATGATTTAATTAAAGCTGTTTACAGTTATTCTCCCACAGTAGTTAAGCATGAATTTTAAAAAGAATAAGAGATGAGAAACAGGCACACGCAGCACACAGGGTTAGAGAAGCCAGCATGCAAAGTCTGTGGAACTCGAAGTTTCACTGCAACAGGAATGAGACCAGACATGGGTGGCCGTTTTTTGTTTTGTTTTGTTTTTTTTGGGTTTTTTTTTTCCTATTAGGAAGAAATGGGGGGGAAAAAAAAAGACTGCAAAGGCAGCAAACACAAAGTCATGTAATTGCCCATTGCCCAAGACGACAGCACTATAGAAAACAGTTGCAAGTTAATTCTCAGAGATGACCAGAGATTTTTCAGTGTTTACACAAAGTACATAGTATTTTTTTTTTTTTTTTTTTTTTTTTTTTTTACAAAATAAAATAAACATCATTTGCCACCATAAACCTTTTCTTTAGAGAGGAGAAATTTTTGCAGCAGGACACAAGGGTTCTATTAAGTCATTTCAATGCTGAGAAAAACAAATTGAGTAATAGAACTAATCACTTCCCTATATATGGATGTTAAGATGACAATTTAGATTATTTTTCAAACTAATCCTGAGAAAAAATCTGTTTACAATTTAAACAGTAATGTTATGTAAAAAGTATTATTAACAAATCCACTATTACAAATATCAATTTCCTATATGGTCTTCTATACATACACACAATAAAATGGTAAATATATGCAAAAATATTAAAAAAAAAAAAAAAACATGCACAGATCACTTTCCCCTTTGGAATCTGGACTTCCTATCAGATACCTTTGTTTTCCTTCCCCACCCCATCCTCTGATATTGTTTCTATCACCCTACCAACACTGAATACTATTCCCTATAACTCTGCATAAAGCCAATGAGAAATATATTTATTTTACATTCAAGCTTTAAATCTTAAAATGACCCTGTTGTAGCATATGACTTATCAAATAAGCAGCCTTTTTTTCCCCCTTTTATGCTTGCTTTTTTTTTTTTTTTTTTTTTTTTTTTTGCAGTTGTCAGTCTTCATGATCCATTCTGTGGCGAGCTGGGAAAAAACGCAGTTGCTAAATCAACGTCTGAACAGTGTGAGGCTCCTGAATGTCTCCCAGGAGTCCCTGCGCAACTGTCCTGAGCATGAGATCATTGCACAGAGAAGACAGTCCACCGCGCAGCGCCGACTATCTACAGAGGTCTGAGAGGGGCGCGTCCCTCTTGTGTTTCCTCTTTTTGCCATGGTAATACTGATTATTGGATTTGCCTTGATGTTGTTTGTTTGTCATCAAGGAACCATGGCTTGTTTGAGTTGTACCTTGGAAGCCTTTGCTGGAAGAACGAAAGAGCCTTGCTGATCCATGCTGCAGAAACAGAAAACGACCACAAAGACATCAGTATTGCAGAAAAGCATCTGGATTGGGGGCAGCTTTCAAAACTAGGAATATGCTGGCTAGAGAGTTACCTTACTGACCACTGACTTATCTAGTGGGCAGAAAAAGCTGTTACAGGGGTTAACTCTTTTTAGTTCTGAAACCCTTACTTTATTTTAATGGAAATATTGAAAAGCATAGACCACTCGCTTACCTTCTTAACAGTGTGTGTGGGATGTAAAGGTTTTCTTAAGAAACCTACCAACCCAAATACCACATCATAAGTCACATAGCAGGAAGAGGCTCTTGGACATGACAGGCACACGGGTAGGTTGGGGTCAGCACAGGTGGCCGCTCCCTTCCTGCTATTCATGGCCTGTGGCTTTCTCATGACCCCAGTCCCTTCTGTCAACCCTGTCACTTGAACTGGTATTTTGCGATGAGTCTGTGTCTGGCATACATGGCTAAAAGCCACGGAGGTAAAATGAACTCAGTGAGTCAAATCAGACACAAGGTAACAGCCAAAAGGCCTCTTCCCAGGTTCCCAGTTATAGTTAGGAGTGACCCAGCCTCAGGCCAGAGCCCCATATCAGTGGCTTCCTCCCCTCACTCTGAGTCATTACTCAGTTAATGACAATTCTAGGCAACAAAAAAACTTAAACTAGAGTATCTCTGTGGCCTTTTAAGTCCAGGCTAATGTTAATCAACTGACCATGCCTGACAGCCAGCTGATCATTTCAACACGGGCAACAAGGTATTGAACATTAAAATATTAGAAAAGGATACATTATTCCCACACATGCACACTGCCATGAGGCCTCACAAAACCTTCATGCCAGCTTATTTCATGTACAATTGAAACATTTTTTATATGGTAGTTTGGCTGGAACATCTTATAAGGACCAGTCAATAGATTTCTGAAGAGGTTTATGTTACAATGGTGTCTCACAAAGATCCTTAGGACATCCTGTTCCTAGAACCACTGTCATGTGTTAGAATCTCTTAGAATAAAGTAAGTTTGTTCTTCAATCTAGCGTTTTCTTCAAACCCATGCTGCATATTATTCACATGTAGGAAACTCTAAATATTTTGTATCAAACACTAACAATTAAAAACCCACGTTCCACATACCTGAGATTTGTTGGTGCTGTTGGATGTGTTAGTGGTTTGGGTGCTTTGCATTTTGCCAACTGCCTGAGAGGACTCCAGGGATACATCTTGCGACCCTACTCGGTTCCCAGTGGACGGACGGCAAAGCAGCTGTTTCGGGGTTTTGCATGGTGTTGCATCGGAATCCTAACACAAGTCACATGAGTTATAATGTGACATATTAGTAATTTAGATACTCAATATTCAGAAAGAAAAACAATTTTGGTTAAAGTACTCTCTAGACTAAATTTAAACATTTGGGAGTTAAAAGAAGCACACTGAGGAATTTACAAAATTAATTGTTTGTTTAAATTTTCCTCTAAACATTTAAAGTGACTGATTTTATCAGAGAGCTTCTGTTCATTGTTAAATCCACTGCCCACATCTTACCTTGAAGGAACTCACAGAGGTCTGAGTTTATTTGGTTTTTTATTTATAGAAAATGAAAGAGTATGGTAAAGAGTGAGGAACCTAGGTCCTAGTCCCTGGCTTCAGCCAGACACAAGATGTCATTTGTCTGTAATGACAAATCAGTGATCATTCCAACCAAACATACTGGTGTGGGTGGGTGCAGACTTCCCAGCGACAGTGGGCTGAGCCCCACCTGTTTCTGGGCTGCTTGGGCCATGACAATGCTACGTCTCCCTGCAGGTCTCCACCCTGGCCCTGGCACTTTACCCAGTATCTCAGAGTCGCAGTCTCTCACTTCCCAAGACTCCATCTCCCTGTGTCTGTGACATCTAGCTTGGCATTCTGTCCTCCAGAGCATACTGCTCTAGGAACCAAAAAGGCACACGGGGAGATTTTGCACAGGAGGATTTATGATTCCATATTGACACACGGTCATCAACAACATACAATATTTAGATTACTTTTCATGTCCTATACTTAATAAAGTTAAAATCAAACAGGTAAGCCTGCTTTAGATATCAAATCAGTAAACTACAAATTAACCTTGATTTTAAAAGGTAACTTACGTTATAATTGACACATAAATTCTATCAGGATGGGGGAAGAAAAAAACTTCTATCAGGGTAGAAAGAGAAAGTAGATTAGAAATTACCAGAGGATAAGGGAGGGAAGGAATAATTAGGAGAAACTACTACTAAATGCAGGGTTTCTTCTTGGGGTATGGAAATGTTCTAGAATTACTGGAGACGGCTGCACAACATTGTGAATATGTTCTAAAAACCACTGAATTGTACATTTTTAATGCTGAATTTTATGTTAATTATACCTCAATTTAAAAAAATTTGGCTGGGCACAGTGGCTCACACCTCTAATCCCAGCACTTTGGGAGGCCTAGGCGGGTGGATCACGAGGTCAGGAGATCGAGATCATGGTGAAACCCCGTCTCTACTAAAAATACAAAAAATTAGCCAGGTGCGGTGGCAGGCACCTGTAGTCCCAGCTACTCGGGAGGCTGAGACAGGAGAATGGCGGGAACCCGGGTGGTGGAGCTTGCAGTGGGCCAAGATCACGCCACTGCACTCCAGCCTGGGCAACAGAGCGAGACTCCGTCTCAAAAAACAAAAAAAACAAAAAAACAAACAAAATTCAACCAGGAAGCTGAAAAAAATTGAGTGAAAGAAGCCTTACACAAAAGTATATTCTATGTGGTTCCATATATATGAAATTCTGAAACAGGCAAAACTAACTATGGTGTTAAAAAGTCGTAACAGCTGGGCTCACACCTGTAATCCCAGCACTTTGGGAGGCCAAGGTGGGCAGATCACAAGGTCAGGAGCTCGCGACCAGCCTGGCCAACATGGTGAAACCCCATCTCTACTGAAAATAGAAAAAATTAGCTCGGTGTGGTGGCACGTGCCTGTAATCCCAGATACTCAGGAGGCTGAGGCAGGAGAATCGCTTGAACCCAGGAGGTGGAGCTTGTGGTGAGCGAAGATCATGCCATTACATTCCAGCCTGGGTGACACAGCAAGACTCCGTCTCAAAAAAAAAAAAAAAAAAAAAAAAAGAAAGAAAGAAAAATGTTAAAGGCCAGGTGGGGTGGCTCATGCTTGTAATCCCAGCAACTTAGGAGGTTGAGGCGGGTGGATCACGAGATCAGGAGTTCAAGACCAGCCTGACCAACATAGTGAAACCCCGTCTCTACTAAAAATAAAAAAAATTAGCCAGGCACGGTGGTGTGCACCTGTAATCCCAGCTACTCAGGAGGCTGAGGCAGGAGAATCGCTTGAACCCGGGAGGCAGAGGCTGCAGTGAGCCAAGATCACACCACTGCACTCCAGCCTCGGCGACAGAGCGAGACTCCATCTCAAAAAAAAAAAAAAAAATCGTAACAGTGGTTCCCTCTGAGGGTGGGGTTAGGGATTGATGAAAGAATCATGAGCTTGCTCTTTGGGTTGACAGTAATATTTGTACCTTATTAGGATTTTGGGCTATACATGTGTATGTATGTATTTGATAAAATTTAGTGAACATATGAGCAAGTAACCTAGACCATGAAAGTAAAAAAATTAGGGAAATTAAAAAAAAAAAATTTAGTAAATGTACAATTAAGATTTCCTTATATGTCAATTTCATATCAAAAGGAAAAAATAGGCTGGGCACGGTGGCTCACGCCTGTAATCCCAGCACTTTGGGAGGGTGAGGCAGGTGGATCACTTGAGTTCAGGAGTTTGAGACCAGCCTGGCCAACAAGGTTAAACCCCGTCTCTACTAAAAATACAAAAAAATTAGTCCTGTGTGGTAGCAGGCGCCTGTAATCCCAGCTACCCAGGAGGCTGAGACAGGAGAATCGTTTGAACATGGGAGGCGGAGGTTGCAGTGAGCTGAGATCATACCACTGCACTCCAGCCTGGGCGACAGAGGGAGACCCTGTCTCAAAAGAAAAAAAAAGGAAAAAACAATAAACAAATATTGGAGTCTGGCTACAAGGATGCACAAGCTACAGTACTCTAGGGGAACTGATGTCTGTAATCTACTTTGAAATAGATCAAAGAATAAGATGAATTAATGGATAGAGTGATGGATAGACAGGTATGAGATAAGCAAGTAAAAGGTTAATGGCAGAATCTATTGGTGAGTACATGAATGCTCACTAAAATTTGTTCACTTTTGCTGTATGTTTGAAATTTTTCATAACAAAATGTTGAGAAAAAGTACAAGCATGGAAGTTATTAAAATATCCCAGTAAAATGTAAGCAAAGGAAGTAGCCTTAGCCTTCAAGACAGCGTTAACCCCAGCAAGAGAACGTGCATGCGTCTGAGTTCAGAAGAGCTGAGGCTATCATACTTACTACATCGCTAGAGCTGGACTGTGTGGCAGAAGAGGACGACACTGGACCTGATGAAGAGTTTGAAGAGTGTTTACTAAGAGATTCCGAGGTTTTACTTCTACATTTTCCAAGGGCTTCATTTTCTTCAGATAGATTATTATTACATTTATCTAACTGCTGAGTATCTACTATCAAGGTAACACCATTTCCTGAAAGAGTGGCAAAAGATTGGAAAACGTTTCTTCCCATTAAACGCACACAACACAGAAAAGCCTCTAATACTCAGTCAATCGACCAAGGAAAATATCTTACCATTGCATGAAGGCTCAGGTCTATTCTTCAAGCCCCACTGCTTTGATATCCAATCTCTGTATGTGGCAACTTCATCTGTTACTCTAATTATTCTACCTAGTATGCTGCACGTGTTTAAAAAGAAAGAGAGAGGGAGGGAATAACATTAATTTGAAGATAAGAAGCCACAACCAATTTTGACACAATGGGCTGGTTACACATGAACTTTTACCTTTCTGTTTCATTGTTGGGATAGTACTTTGCTATTGGTGATACAGCATGACTCAAAACAACGTAGGCATAATCAAAGGCCTGCTTCACTTGCATGGCCCCATATGAACTCCTTCCAACATCATTACCTTTAAAAGAAATATAGGTAACATAGTAAGCTTGACTGTGCTTAATGTGCACTAAATGTTGACGACCCTCTTCCAGGAGAGCAAGGGCCATAGCTATCCCACCAGAGTTGTGCCTGGAAGCTGAGCTGTGAGCTGTTCCCAAAGCTCCCCAGTCTCTGAATATGTGCATCATGCAGTTGGTACTTCATTATGGTGTATCAGTTGTCGAAATGTATTCTGGCCCATCAAGAACTATCCCATTCCATACATAAACAGTTATGCAAACAAAAGAAATAGCGCCCTGTTCACTCCTAAGAGTGAAACCCCAAGTTACATTAGAAATACTTCTATATTTTTTGGGTTTATATTAGCTATATATCTATTTATCACTCTAAATTATGAGCCCCTAAAAAGCAAGGATCATCTTGCTGAAAAGTCTTCATGTCCTTTGGCCCAATGCTTTTGAACACAGCAGGCTCCCAATCAATGTAATGTTTTCTCAGTGAATAAACACATAGAACTATTAATGTTTATAAGGCAGCTCAATAAGCCAGAAATGGTTCCTAGGCAACTACTGTATCTTTTCACTCCCTTTCCTTACTCATTTTCAAAGTTTACACATTAAAGCAAATGACTAAAAGCACTTCCACTGAAGTCCAACAACGCAGAATCTAAATATTTTACAATTATATCAAGAAAAAATATTGCTCAGAAAAATCAGGACACAAGCAAGCAAACAGAACTTCAAAAAAGCATGGAAGGAATTTACTTTCTGCTTACTTTCAAGCCCACACGAAGCTGGAAAAAGCACAAAGAGACATGCAAAATCAAAGAGGAAAGGAGAAATTCAAAAAGAAAATACATTGTCTCCTTGCATCCTTCTGCTCATGAATTCAAAGATATATTACTGTGCTTGCTGCCTCTAAGGACTTCAGAATCATCTCATTAAAGCCTCATTAATTGCTGACAACTGGTTATAATCAAGGCAATAAGGACCCAAGAAAAAGGAGAAGCAGCCACCAAACATGAATCCATCCAAATAAGTAATGCCTTTTCTACTATGCTTTTAGGGTTAAACAGATTCTACTCCCTACTTATCTGGAAGTCTCCAAGGTGTTTTTCTATTGTCTGTGTCTGTTTATTTTACTATGTTTGCTCATGAAATATTTTGATGAAAAAAGAATAACAATTAGAAGTTGTTCCTTCATTTTTCATCTAAAGAGAATTTAAAGTATCATAAGGTGACTGACAGTGCCCTCTCTTTGAATGCCCAAAAATTTACCTAATTTCAATACCTGGTTGTAAAGGATCTTCGATATAAAGCATTGATGGCCTGTAGCCATCTAGCATATTTTTCTGTACTTCATCTTTGGCCACATATGAACCACCATCCTTTATCCGGATGCCAGTCTTTAAATAATTGAAGTGTCGTCCATATAATTCAAAAAATTCTATTAAGAGAACACCATAGTTTGTATTGGGGATGCAAGCATCTTCCCTGGGATGTAACTAAAAGCAGAAAAGAAGAAATTATATTGGATTTTTGCTAAATTATCAAGGAGAGGGGGAATAAATTATATTCTAACTTCTACAAGCAATATTATTATAATTTTGGTTTAGCATAGCAGTCAATTGATAATGGGATAACAGCAGCCTATACTGCTGTTACACACAACACTAAAGTCCCATGGTGCGGGAATGGTGGGAGACTGTTTGTAAGGCTGAATTTTACAGGTGCACCAGGCTGCCGACCAGGGCTGGCTTGGCCCAAGACATCAGCAAAGTCGTTCTGACTCACGAATAGACTCAGGCAGTTGGCAACCCTGCGCCACATAAACATACCCATTTACAATACTAAGACTCGAATTTGCTCATCCAAATAGCAGATCTCAATTCCAACTAAACTTACAAGATTTAGCTGCTTAGAAGACATTCTTATTGCTGGCACTTATACTATTTACGCTTATGGAAACCAGGCCGTACATTCTGCATGTTAAAATTTGCAGTGAAAAGTCTCAAAAATACTAGAATATATGGGATTTAAAACCAAAAATATTCTTTCACAGGAATTTAAAAATATGTATTTGCTAAATGATAAAAATGTACCCAGTTTAAAGGGAAAAACCGTAAGTAATCAAGGAAAGCAATGCAATTACAGGTTGATTTTGATTTTTTCCAAAATGTTTCCCAGCTGATTGATCACTTTTGCTTTTAGTGTGCACTAGCATGGTATACCCATATGACTTACCTGAAGGAAACTGACTGCCATTAAAAAGAGACTATAAGAACCAATTCCACCTGTAAATACTTCATTAAGGTCCCTCTGCAATAGGAATTGTTTCAATACTAAAACCAAGTATGGCAATACAGGATATTTCTGAAAAAGAAAATTGTATTTTCAATGAATTCCTGTATCAGCAACAGATCTAAGCATTAAGAGGGGCATAAATTGGTCCTTACATTATAAAATTTGGTAGCGATATACAACATACTTAATTTTCCATTCTAAGAGTAAGCTATTAAAAAAAAGTAAACTATAGGTAATGAATGGTTCTCCCCTTATATCTAAAATGTAAGACATGTACACAGGAATAATAGCATCTAAGTACTTGCTACAGGGCTGGGCATGGTGGCTCATGCCTGTAATCCCAGCACTTTGGGAGACCAAGGCAGGCAGATTACCTGAGGTCAGGAGTCAGAGACCAGCCTGGCCAACATGATGAAACCCTGTGTCTACTAAAAATACAAAAAACAGCCAGGAGTGGTGGCAGGAGCCTGTAATCCCAGCTACTTGGGAGGCTGAGGCAGGAGAATCACTTGAACCCGGGAGGCAGAGGATGTAGTGAGGCGAGATCGTGCCATTGCACTCCAGCCTGGGCGACAGAGCAAGAATCCGTCTCAAAAAAAAAAAAAAAAAAAAAAGTACTTGCTATAGGATAGAAACACAAACAGCATATAACTGATGATGCTCATTTGTGACCATGACCCTCTAATATTCATTTGTAAACAGATAATAGAAAGAGTACAAGGACAAAGTCACCAACATCTTAAAGCACTAAATCAGTGAGATTTTTAAGAATCACTTTTCTTGGTGGCGCGCCACTGTAGACTAGGGACCTTTAGATTATTCTGCCACAGTCCTGGGGCAAACAAGAATCTGGCCTGCTGACTTACACATGGGCTGATGACTACAAACAGACCACCCCTCCCTTCCACGCTTTACAGGGAATGAGGCAGGGCTATCCTAGAGAACACCTGAACGGACAAGTATGTACAGAATGAGTCCACCTTTTGCTGTGCACATACTCATTCACTCCCCTCTGTAAGCCATGCCATAGGCTGAGGCCACTGAGGAAAACAAAGTAGGCACAACATCTTCAAAGAAGTCTTAACAGCTATTATTACTTAGGGTGGTAAAATTACTAGTTATTTCTATTTTTCTCCCCCTCACTCTGTCACCCAGGCTGGAGTACAGTAGCACAATCTTGGCTCATTGCAATCTCCAGCTCCTGGGCTCAAGTGATCCTCCCACCTCAGCCTACGACACCCAGCTAATTTTTGTATTTTTGTAGACAGGGTTTTACCACTGGTCTTGAACTCCTGAGCTGGTCTTGAACTCCTGAGCTCAAGTGATCTGCCTGCCTGGGCCTCCCAAAGTGTTGGGATTACAGGTGTGAACCATAGCACCTGGCCAGTGATTTCTATTTTTTTCTTTACTCTTATCTCTGTTTTCTAGATGTCCTACAGTGAACACGCATGGTTTCTATAAAAAAGAAAAAAAAAAAAGCTTATACTTTTGCAAATTGTATCAAACTAAGCAAGCATAGGAAAGAACAAATATATGGAGAAGTAAGTATTTTTAAACATTGTGGGCTGGGCACGGTGGCTCACGCCTATAATCTCAGCACTTTGGGAGGCCGAGGTGGGCAGATCACTTGAGGTAGGGAGTTCGAGACCAGCCTGGCCAACATGGAAAAACCCCATCTCTACTAAAAATACAAAAATTAGCTGGGCGTGGTGGCACACGTATGTAGATCCAGCTATTCTAGAGGCTGAGGCACAAGAATCATTTGAATTCGGGAGGTGGAGGGTACAATGAGCCAAGATCGCACCACTGCACTCCAGCCTGAGTGACAGAGCAAGACTCTGTCTCAAAAAAAAAAAAAAAAAAAAAAACACATTGTAGTTAAGTCAGTCTAGATACAGTTCCCTTCCAAAGAACAATAAGGGGTCAGGTTTGGTGGCTCATGCCTGTAATCCCAACATTTTGGGAGGTCAAGCAAGGAGGACTGCTTGAGCCCAGGAGTTTAAGAACAGCCTGGGCAACATAGCAAGACCTCATCTCTATTTTAAAAAAAGGAAAAAAAAAGGGGGGGGCCACATAGCAAGACCTCATCTCTACTTTGAAAAAAAAAAAAAAAGTGGCCGGGCTTGGTGGCTCACGCCTATAATCCCAGCACTTGGAGAGGCTGAGGAGGGCGGATCACCTGAGGTCGGGGTTTGAGACCACCCTGGCCAACATGATGAAACTACATCTCTACTAAAAATACAAAAATTAGCTGAGCGTGGTGGTGAGCACCTGTAATCCCAACTACTCAGGAGGATGAGGCAGGAAAATCGCTTGAACCCAGGAGGCGGAGGTTGCAGTGAGCCAAGATCACGCCCCTGCACTCTAGCCTGGGCAACAGAGTGAGACTCCATTAAAAAAAAAAAAAAAAAAAAAGTTAGCCAGGTGTGGTAGGCCCGCTTGTGATCCCAGATACTCATGCTAAGGTGGGAGGATCACTTGAGCCCAAGAGGCTGAGGCTGCAGTGAGCCATGATCACTGCACTCTAGCCTGGTTACCAGAGTGAGACCCGGTGTCAAAAAATGAAAGAAAGGAAGAAAAGGAAGAAGGAAGGAAAAGGGAAAGGGGAAGGAAGAAAAGGAGAAAAGAAAAGAAAAGAAGAGGAAGGGAAAGAAAAAGAGAGAAAAGAGAAAGGGAGGGACAGAGGAAGAGAGAGAGGGATAGGGAGAGGGAGAAGAAAAGGGGGAGGGAGAGAGAGAAAATGAGAATATGAAAGAATAAATAATTAGGGAAATACCTAACGCAGTTTTACCTGGATATACCCTTCGACCTCAGAATTTTGCTTCTGGGACTCTTCCTACAGACATTTTGCACGTGTAAAGCAAAATGCACGCATGGAAGTATATTCGCCAATCCCTTTTTCTAACAGCAAAAGAAAAACTGGAACAACACTGAAGAACTGCTAAATCAAGCAGCCACAGTCTTACAAAAGACTACTGCCTGTGTAACCAACAGAAAGAATAAAGCAAGCCTCTATGTGTCAATAAGGAAGAAACCTCCAAAACATTAAGTTTTTACAAAGGTACGAGACAATGTGTGTATAATGTGCTACTCCTTTTGCTTATAATTTTAAAGAACATAAAAAAGCAACACAAAAAATAATAACTGGCAATGAGAAATTCTATAAAAATGATCTAAGTATCTGGTGTAAGGGTGACTCACTTTACACCATCTCTTCATACTGATGAATGTTATCATGCATACGAATTTCAATTTTTAAAAGCTTTTTTCCAGAAAAATATTAGACAGGCGCACATGCACACACACATACACACACCCAATATAGTGAGATTATGGATAATATTTCTTTTATTTTTCTGCTTTTCTGTCTTCCATACATTTATGCAAGATGATAATGCTTGCAACATCAAGTAGTTAACATTTTTTCTTAAAAAACAAAGAAGAAATAGAAACTTTAGAGCTGCTTGAGAAAAAAAAATTGTGAATATTCTAACAGAAGCCAAAGGAGTTAATGGTTTAGGTTAGAGAGGAGAAAGCTGACAACTATCTAAGTATGTAAAATGTTCCACAGATAATGGTGACAAATTCTTCTTTATCTTGGAAGAAAATAGAATAGAAATAAACTTAAATCATTTCAAAATAGAAGTAAGGAAGCCTGTAGGAAACACCTTAAAGGTAATTTAGGGATTGAAATCTAGAAAATGCTCTTAAAACTCTTAACCTATTTCCTGTTTAGAAAAAAAAAAGTACAGCCGGGCACGGTGGCTCACGCCTGTAATCCCAGCACTTTGGGAGGCTGAGGTGAGCAGATTGCAAGGTCAGGAGTTCAGGACCAGCCTGGCCAATACGGTGAAACGCCATCTCTACTAAAAATACAAAAATTAGCCAGGCATGGCGGCGGGTGCCTGTAGTCCCAGGTACTTGTGAGATCGAGGCAGAAGAATTGCTTGAACCTGGGAGGCGGAGGTGGCAGTGAACCAAGATCGCACCACTGCACTCCAGCCTGGGTGACAGAGCGAGACTCTGCCTCAAAAAAAGAAAAAAAAGAAAGTGCAGCTCACTGCCCGCGCAGTATTCTTGGGGCAAACAGGAAATGGGTTAAAGGAAAGGTTCTTAATCTGAACTCCTGAAGGTTAAAAACAGATGGAATCAACTGTGTAGCAGAATTCCATCTCTTCTGTCTCCACAAGGAAGGATCTAGAGCAGACAATTTCTTCAAAAGCTTTCTCAACTTTTAATTCTTACTTGAGGTCACATTATAAGTTAATCACTGATCATTACAAGCAGATTCAAAGAAAGCAAAACCATTGCATACAAAAGTAAGGTGCAGGCTGAGCATGGTGGCTCATGCCTATAATCCCAGTGCTTTGGGAGGCTGAGGCAGGAGGATTGCTTGAGGCTAGGAGTTAGAGACCAGCCTGGCCAACACAGCGAGATCCCCAACACTTAAAAAAAAAAAAAAAAAAAGCCAAGTGTAGTGGCTCACGCCTGTAGTCCCAGCTACTTGGGAGGCTGAGGTGAGATGATCACTTGAACCCAGGAGTTTGAGGCTGTAGTGGGTCATGATCCAGCCACTGAACTCCAGCTTAGGTGACAGAGTGAGACCCTAGCTCTATTTTAAAAAGAGAGAGAGAGAGAGAGAGAAAGAGAGAGGTGTTTGTCAGCAACATGCATATAAAAATATTAGACCACCACCACAACAGAATCTTAAAATTACGTTTCTAATAGTTTTATTGTATAAACACTAAATTCTCTGACCTTGGTAAAATCTTTGATGAGGTCAGCTGCTCTCACGCCATTCTGTACATTAAAGCTGATATCAACTTTCACTTCAGTAAAAGAATCTGTTAGTTTAATAATAGGTACCTATAAAGAGAAGAAAGGTAAAATGTAAATGCTTTAACCAGATTAAATGACAAAATCAGGGGATGGAGGGTTACTAGACATGAGGTCTCCATCATCTCATGCGAGCATAAGAACACTGAGTATTCTAAATATGGCACACCCCAGTAACCCTGGACTGCTACAAATACCATATGTTGCATATTTAGCATTGGGCCCCATACAATATATTTTGTAATTTCTATAAATTGAGAATTTTGTTTGGTGTCCAATTTTTGATTATTTATTTTTATTGTTTATATTTAAGGCATACATGTTTTGATATACTTATCTTCATATACATACTGAAGTGATTACCACAGTTAGTAAATTAATATGCCCATCATCTCGTTTATTAGTTGACATATAGTTATAAAAATTTTAAAATTATCTAACAAAAACCTTCCTCGATACTTTGGAGAACACTTTCTGAGTATAAGATGAAGAACGATGAATACTAGGTATTAAATGTTTTGTATCATCAAACTGTTTCTAATAAGAAAATTGCTGGATTCTTAAGGTATACACTACAACCCCCTTGCATTACTGGTCAGTTTTGCAAATAGCCCAAAAAGCAACCTGACAAGATAAGATAGAAAAATTATTCTCAAAAACTGACATGATTATTTACATGAGCTATCAGGAGTTCTTTTCAAAAAATGCTCCAACTTGGGCAACACAGGGAGACCCTATCTCTACAAAAAAAATTTTTTTTAAATAAACAAGGCGTGGTAGGGTGCGCCTGTAGTCCCAGCTACACATAAGGCTGAGGTGGGAGGATCACTTGAGTCCAGGAGTTAGGGAACAGCCTGGGCAACATAGTGAGACTGTATCTCTCTCTAAAAAAATGAATAAAATATTGCTGGGCGCAGTGGCTCACGCCTGTAATCCCAGCACTTTGGGAGGCTGAGGCGGGGCGGCTTACGAGGTCAGGAGATTGAGACCATCCTGACTAACACAGTGAAACCCCGTCTCTATTAAAAATACAAAACATGAGCCGGGAGTGGTGGCAGGCGCCTGTAGTCCCAGCTACTCGGGAGGCTGAGGCAGGAGAATGGTGTGAACCCGGGAGGCGGAGCTTGCAGTGAGCCGAGATCGTGCCACTGCACTCCAGCCTGGGTGACAGAGCAAGACTCTGTCTAAAAAAAAAAATAATAATGCAAATGAATAAAACAAACATCTCTACAGTGAGTACTCTGTGTGATAAAATTGGGTATTCTGCTGTTGTTAAAAGAAATGCAGGCCAGGTGCAGAGGCTCACACCTGTAATCCCAGCACTTTGGGAGGCAGAGGTGGGTGGATCACTTGAGCCCAGGAGTTGGAGATCAGTCTGGGCAACACGGTGAAACCCCGTCTCTACAAAATTTACAAAAAAAATTAGCCAGGCATGGCAGGCTGTGTCTGTAGTCCAGCTCCTCGAGATGCTGAAGTAGAAGGATCACTTGAGCCGAGGAGGTACAGGTTGCAGTGACCCAAGATCGTGTGGTCACAATCCACGTGGACAACCAGAAAACTTTTTATGTGCAAGCACAGTGACATTAACAAAATGAAAGAATCACTCACTTGCAATGTAACTGTGCTCACCAAACTTTAATTTTAATTCAAGTTTCACAGGTAAATAACCAACGTTTAATATGAAATGCTGCAGAACTTACAGTTGCTTTGTCTAAAACTTTCACCGAATCCTCATCTGCGACTTTGTGTTTCCGAAGAGCTTCTTCCAGAGTCCAGAGGGGTAGGTTCTCCCACTTCCCAAACACCACTAGGTCGATGTCACTGAACACAGAATACATATACAAGAGGGTCTGAAGAAGCTGGAAACTTGTTTTAACTGACACTCATGCTTACAGACTTCATTAGTACAATTAAAACCTATTTCCCACCCTGGCCAACAAAGACTAAATGTGTTAGTGATAATGGTTTTGTGGAGAGGGGAAATAGTAGTTGTTGATTTTAACAAACTCCTCCTTCCAGTCATTTCACAGAATTCAGGTCTCAGGAAATAGGGTAATTTTGAAAGAAGTAAAACCTCAAAAAAAAAAAAAAAGGCACTTAACGTCCTTTCCTTAATAAAGGCTTCCGGTACTAGACATAATGATTTTCCTATCTGGATGAGATTAATTGCAACTCAGAAATATTATGAAGTGCTTTAAACTGGATGCAGAACAAGTATCCTGCATGCTACCATTTGTGTTAATACACACACATGTCCTTTTATATGCACAGGTATCTCTGAAAGGATATGTGAGAAATTGGTAAAAGTGGCTGTTC
The DNA here is from genome assembly GCF_003255815.1 of Theropithecus gelada. Lineage (NCBI taxonomy): Eukaryota > Metazoa > Chordata > Mammalia > Primates > Cercopithecidae > Theropithecus > Theropithecus gelada. The sequence continues at coordinate 7,909,020 of NC_037688.1, read as the reverse complement.
TGGCTGGGCGTGGTGGCTCACACCTGTAATCCCAGCGCTTTCGGAGGCCGAGGTGGGCAGATCACGAGGTCAGGAAATTGAGACCATCCTGGCTAACACGGTGAAACCCTATCTCTACTAAAAAATACAAAAAAATTAGCCGGGCACAATGGCAGGCGCCTGTAGTCCCAGCTACTCGGGAGGCTGAGGCAGGAGAATGCCGTGAACCCGGGAGGCGGAGCTTGCAGTGAGCTGAGATCGCGCCACTGCACTACAGCCTGGGCAACACAGCCAGACTCCATCTCAAAAACAAAACAAAACAAAACAAAAAAACAAGTGGCTGTTCCACGGAGAACCAGGGGGCAGAGGTGGGACTGAGACTTTTCCCTGTATTGATTTTTGTGCCTTTTCCAAATGTGAACTATGTGAATGTACTACCTATTCATAAAATTTAATTAAATTTTTTAAGAAAGAGTGATTTTTCATGTTTTACTGAGGCTGAGAACCTAAGTAAGAAATATGAACTCGAAGTTGAGTATTTTATGACTTTTGCAGGCCTAGGACATCTATGGGAAGAATGGAAATTGCCGGGGTCCACCCACTTCAGCACACTTTAAGTTGGGCTAAAGTGTACCAAATCAAGCTCAAATGGAAAAACATGACGCTGACTTTATTCTGGAGAGATTAAGTAATAATAGTAATAACCATGACGGAATGTTCAAACAATTTCAATTCTTAGAGAGCAAGTATTCACCCTTCAGAGAAACATCATTTCCAAAAGAAAGCCTCCAAGGCTGTGCATCAAGAGAGGTCTCATTTGAGAAGACTGAAACTGAACAAGAGTCCTGAAAGGCCAAGATCTTTCTCAGAGAAGAGATCTGTACCTGAATTTCTGGATCAGGATGCTGGAGCCATAACTAGTAGAATGAGTTCTTAATTTGAAAGCGAGAGTGAGAGAGTGAGTGAGTGAGACAGTGGGAACTCACATTCTAGAGGATATACAATCAGACATTTTATCATGAGACTACATTAACATCTGTGTCAGTGGGTTAAGTTATGGGACTGAGCAATACTCTGCCAGGTAGTCAATTTCTAAAATTAGTAACTAACTGATTCCACTGCAACATGATCCCTTTTCCATCTCTCTGTACCATCTACGTCTTGGAGATGTGAAGTGATATTCTACTTCAAGGTAAATCAAATTAAATGCTGGTAAATCCTTTACTTTTTTATTTTTTATTTTTATTTTATTTATTTTTTTGAGACAGAGTCTCACTCTGTTGCCCAACCTGGAGTACAATCTCAGCTCACTGCAACCTCCACCTCCCGAGTTTAAGCAATTCTCCTGCCTCAACCTCCGGAGTAGCTGGGATTATAGGCGCGTGCCGCTACACCCAGCTAATTCTTGTATTTTTAGTAGAGATGGAGTTTCACCATGTTGGCCAGGCTGGTCTTGAACTCCTGACTTCAAGTGATCCGCCCTCCTCGGCCTCCTGAATTGCTAGGATTACAGGCGTGAGCCACCATGCCCAGTCCCATTTATGTTTTATAAATTTGTTTTGTTTCTACTCCTTACAAATTTGACAGCCAAAATGAATACACTCTAGGAAAAGGTACAGTCCTTTAAAAGATTAATGAGTGTACTAACCTAGTAGGTAAATATAGTCCAGTTTTAAAACTTCCAAATATCTGGACCTGAAACAGAAAAAGAAGTTATTATATTGAGGTATCAGATAAAGTCACCAAGATATGGAGAAATGTCAGTTTTTGCTACCCTCTACTGGTACTTTTCGGTATGACAAGAGTATTTTTTTTTCTAACCCCATTCTTCATGAAGTGGGCATTCTGTTTCACAAGCAGACATTCTGAATATAATTTCAACTTACCTGGTTCAAATATGAAACACAGAGACCAAAATACAGTTGTCCCTTGGTATCGGCAGGAGACTGGTTCCAGTCCCACTATGCCAAAATCTGAAGATGTTCGAGTCACTGCTATAAAATGGTGGAGTATTTGCATATAACTATGCGAGTCCTCCCATATACTTTACATCATCTTTAGATTACTTATAATACCTAGTACAATGTAAATGCTATCTAAATAGTCGTTATACTGTATTTTAAAAATAATTTGTATTGTTTTTATTGGTGCATTGTTATTTTAATAGTTTTTTTCTGAATATTTTCAATCCACTGTTGGTTTAATATGGAAGTGTGGTACTTAAGGATACAGAAAGCCAACCACAGGAAACTTCCAGAAGTAGTTCAGATCAACAATGTTCCCTCATTATCCAGAGACACAATCACAAATCCTTAATTTTTGTTCTCTGAGCAGGAGTCTTCGAATAGATTACTAAATTGGGATCAGACTAACTGTAGGGCAAGTGTGGGCCTTTAGGTCAATTCCACAGAGAACACCAGGCACCATCATTTTATAACGTCGTGCTGTGGCATAAAACTGGGATGCATTCCACCTCAACCCATGGAGAACAGGGGAACTCAGGCAGAAATACGTATGCAGGTAATTGTAATAAAAAAGGATAGGCCGGGCATGGTGGCTCACGCCTTTAATCCCAGCACTTTGGGAGGCCGAGGCAGGTGGATCACCTGAGGTCAGGAGTTCACGACCAGCCTGGCCAACATGATGAAACCCCGTCTCTACTAAAAACACAAAAATCAGCCAGGTGTGGTGACGGGTACCTGTAATCCCAGCTACTCAGGAGGCTGAGACAGGAGAATTGCTTGAACCTGGGAGGCAGAGGCTGCAGTGAGCTGAGATCATGTCACTGTGTCACTGCACTCCAGCCTGGGCGACAGAGCAAGACTCCATCTCAGGGCGGGGGAAAAGGATAAACAGTGAAACAAGTTCAACCTCTGAGGCGAGATGGACCTGGGAACCTAACCACAAGCTCATGTTCCTCATCTGTAGGTAGACAGATGATGGCTGGCTGGCTGGCTGGACAGAGAGAGAGAGATAGTCAACCTCCACCTAAGAAAGATAAGGGTTAAATTAGACCAGGGCTTCTCAACATTGGCATTTGGGAGTGGATAATTCTTTGTTGTAAGGGCCTATACTGTTCATCACAGAATGGCTGGCAGCATCCATGGCCTCTACCCACTAGGTACTAGCAGTGCATACCCAGCCAGGACAATCAAAAATGTCTCGGACATTGCCAAACGCCCCCCTGGAGAGCAAAATAACCACCGGCTAAGAACCACTGATTTGGATCACATAGGAGAAAGAATGTGACATATGGTCACTGTTCATAAAATATTAGTATCCTCGCCTTTTCCCTTTACCTACAGCGTCATATATATACTGTCATATACATGCAAGTTTTACATACAGTGAAACTTCCTTGTTTTGCCAATTGGACAAAAACACCACCCAGGACAGTGCCTAAAGAAAAGTTACAGAACACAAAGTAATGGATTCTATTATTTTGTTACTTCTTTGCATACACAAAATCATAAAACAGGCCCTCAAAGTGCCCTAAAAAGTGAAGTATTAACTTAGTACCAGTAACAGGCCAAGTGTGGTGGCTCACGCCTATAATCCTAGCACTTTGGGAGGCCAAGGCGGGCAGACTGCTTGAGCCCAGGAGTTCAAGACCAGCCTGGGCAACACAGTGAGACTCAGTCTCTACAAAAAAATACGAAAATCAGCTAGGTGTGGTGACGTGCACCTGCAGTCCCAGCTACTCGGGATGCTGAGGTGGATCACTTGAGCCCAGGAAATCAAGGCTGCAATGAGTCGTGATTGCACTACTGCACTCCAGCCTCAGCAACAGAGTGAGACCCCTATCTCAAAAAAAAAAAAAAAAAACAAAAGACCTGGTACCAGTAACAAAAACAACAAATAAGCCAAGAAGAAATCCCAAGCAATCATTTTGTTCACTGACTGGGAGCTGTCTAAAAGGCAATTAGCTGGTCTGAGAGAGATGAAAAATGGCAATTTCAGGAAAGAAATAAGAAAAGACTTATGCCTGCATTAGCCACAGTGACAAAATTTCGTACTTGACATTTTCATTCAGCTGTAAACAATTATATAATGTTTACTCTGGCAGGCTGGAACTAAGTAGTAATGAGGTTTTGATATATCATATCCAATAACAGACCACTACAACAATGAGGTTTGATTTGTCTTTCTTCTCTTTACACTAATAATTTCTAACAATAGCTTGCCTTTAGTAGTTGCTATTAGCACTACAAAAAAAAAAAAAAAGTTGTTAGTCATCCAATCCAATGAAAATAATCAGTAAGCCTCAAATTCTAAAGACTGCAGAAAATTCTTTGCCTTTAAAATTTAATTAGACCACAACTCTACAGTGCACTTCTACTTGCATGTGAGGACTAGCATGAGATACTAGCAGATAGGCTTCTGGCCCGTGGACAAGGACTGTCCCAAGCATAGGCTACCCAGGAAGGGACTCACGTCAGCGCTGGGCCAGAGCTCCTTAATTACACTCTCGATCCTGTTCACCACCTCCATCCGCATCTTCTCTTCCTCAGGTCTTGGAGACATGTATTCGTAAAAATCACTGATTTCTTCATGCAGACTGAAGAAAAAAGCAGAAAAGTTAATATGAATAGGGCCAATCTAATGAGAAATCACTATCTTAAATAATCTTATTTAATTAGGTCTTATAATTCAGTTGATGACTACCTTAATTTTAATGTTATAACTCAAGATAAGCTAAAATGGGAATGTACAGAATTTAATCAAAAAAACCAAAATAATTAAATAACATAAGAAATTTCCTGTGCAAAACACTTGCTGAGGTGCTGGTGATTTAAATAAAATAAAATAAAATTTAAAAAGCATACAGCCTGGCCTCTGCCTTTCCACTTCTGATCTAATAGACACAAGAAGATACTGAATCCAGGCAAATTTCCTGGCAGTAGGGACTGACCCTCTTACCTCTTGGGGATCCATTCCTCACAGTAGCAAACAGTACATCTTTCATAATGTTTGCTCAGTGAATTAAGTGTCAAATGAACAAATCAGGCAGTGAACAACAGCAAAGTCTTGAAAAGAATGGCTGGTAGACAAAGGCTCCATGAAGGAGCTGAAGACTTCCAGAGCCTGCGAGGTACAGGGCAATCAGCCAGCTACAAGGGCTGTGGCAGGCAGAGTGGGAGAAGCATCTGGAGAGGAAAGCAGGCCCCAGTAGAGGGCAGGCTCTGAATGACTGACTGGCTAAGAGGTTCAAGCTTTCCCCCTGTGGCAACAGAGCTATTTAAATGTTTCTGACAGGGACTAGAGAGAGACTGACTTCAAAAATGCAGCATTTTAAGAAGATTAAACTGGCAACTATGCAAACAACAGACCAGCAAAGAGACTAGACTAGATGCAGGGAAAAGTCATGAATCAAGTTGCAGGAGGATTGGATGAAGGCCTAGAAGATGGTGGAAGGAAAGGAATGGGCTCCAGAAACAAAACACACACATACCCACACCCCGTGGCCAGGCGCAGTGCCTGGCTATCATAGTGGTGGGGGGCTAAGGATGCCTTCAGCGGCTGAAGCCTGAGGGCCTGGGGGAAAACTACTGGTCTGGAAGAAAGGACAAACTCACTGGGCTGAGCAATGACTTGAATGTAGTCAGGATGGGGGACAGAGAGAAAAGCAGCATCCCTTTCTAAGTTGGTGAGGCTATGAAGAGCTATAAATGGCTGGGAAGGGAAAGTGAAGAGGTCAGCTCACCTTCCCTAGAGCACTGACCACCCATGAGGACTGAGCCACGGAGGTAAGCACAGGGACTCTACTAACTGGGATAGACCAGAAGGCTCGGAGCAACAGGTGCAAAGCGCCTCAGGGGAAGGAAGGGGCAGAGGGGTTGGCCTGGGGCACAGCAGTAGGAAGGAAGGGCAGCCACAGCTTAACAGAGCCTTGAAGTAGGAGCATGCCTGCAACTGTGTGGCACCTTCAGGGCCCAGAGCAGGAAGCTGGAAAAACTGACAGACCAAAAATCGCTTTAGGGAAGGAAAAAAAAGTGTTTACATCCTAATCCCCAAAGGCTATAACTTGTGCTACAAGAAACTCTGGAAAGTGAAAATGTGACTGATTAAGCAATCCATAGTTCCTCCTTCTGATTTTTTATTTTTAGCCTAAGAGTCAAAAACCTTGAGTTCTAGACTCAGGTTCTGCCTGAGGGCAGCTGTGTTCCCTTTGGCACTCTCAGGCTTCAGTGTGTCAGGTACAGCACACAGCTGGTAAGCAGGAGCCTTTTCAGGCCTTCAGTTTCAAAACCTGGGCCTTTCGCAGAGGATGATTTACAACAGCGTTCGGCCTGTTTGCTATGCAATATGTCACAAAAAGTGGATCTTAAAACTCCAGAGAGGTCTGTAGGTGAATCCAAAAGATATCCCAGTGGGGCCATTTTCCTTGCTATGCCTCTAGGTACCTTCAGGACCTTCAACTTCTGTTTTGAAGTTGTGTTTTGTTTTGATTTGAGTTTCCCAGGTTTGATTATGTTCTCTAAGGTCTATCTATCCCCTTCTGCTTCTTGAAGACAGCAGCTGAATGGGAATCGCTGTTAGGAAGCTTACAGTTTGCTGTGCTCTTCTGCACAAGTCAGCTGGCAAAGATGAGGGCCATGAATAAACGACAGAACAAATGGACTGCTTCTTATCTTACTGCGTAGTCTGCAGTGACTGATCAGAGTTTATTCGTAGTTCTAAAACAGATCCATAGAAAAACTGCATTTTAACTAATGGGGGGGAAAAAACTCCTAAATGTGACTGCATCTATTCTGAAGGCCCCCTTACAAATTTTCTAATTCAAATAAAGGCAAAAAGTATTTAGCACAACTGTCAGTCAATATGAAGTCATAAGAAACTGATTAAGAATTCATTCTCTGGCCAGGCGAATGGCTCATGCCTGTAATCCCAGCACTTTGGGAGGCTGAGGCAGGCAGACTGCCTGAGGCCAGGAGTTGGAGACCATCTGGCCAACATGGCGAAACCCCTTCTCTACTAAAAATATAAAAATTAGCTGGGCGTGGTGGCGTATGCCTGTAATTCCAGTTCCTTAGGAGGCTGAGGCACAAAAATCACTTGAACTTGGGAGGTAGAGGTTGCAGTGAGCTGACACCGTGCCACTGCACTCCAGCCTGGGTGGTGGAGTGTGAGATTTTGTCTCCAAAAAAAAAAAAAGAATTCATTCTCTAAACATTACCAAGTGCCTATGTTCAAGGCACTAGGAGAAAACTGGCTCATCAAACATGATCCTTGCCCTGGGTCACTTCTATCTAACAATGAAAAGGAACACTTATTTAATGTAGTTTTGTAGAACATAGTGCAATGCATATGTTCTGCACTATTCTGCCATAGGCAGCTTCCAGATGAATGATTCAGAGCTTTCCAATGATCATAGCTGCCCAGGATGGACTGGGTTGCCTTGTAGGTTAGTAAGGTCCCTGTCATGATCAGCATAAAGAAACCAGATGACCATGAGGCAAACAAAGGTCCAATAAAACGGTTTTCTGAACTTGGTAAAAAGTTGGAAAAGATTCTAAAATTCACTTTCAGTGCTGCAATCTAGTGTTCTAACTAGCACATTAATTTGGGGGAAAATTATTATAGATTTGTAAGACAAGCTCTGAAGACTACCCTCAACAATCAATAGCCCATGGCACCACCTTCCTATTTCAGAAAAAAATGGTTCCACAGGTTATTGTATTTTGATTGATGCACATGTGTAACTATCAATGCATATGTGCATCAATCAAAATACAATACAATTTGATTGACGCATATTTGCAATCAATTTGTATTTTGATTGATGCATATTTGCAAAATGGAAGGGGGAAAGAGGAATACGGAAAAAGAGGAGGGCTATTAAAGCCAAGCCACACTTGCAAAGTCAGAAGAGGAAATCCAATCTCAGGTCTGCCAGGCTCAGTTTCTCATCCACACCAGGCACAAGCATCACTATCTCACCTATATGTAACTAGCTACATGTGAAATACTCAGAGAACAACCAGATAAAATATCTTGGAACACTGAGGAAATAAACTTCAAGTACAGATTTTAAAATAATTCTAACAGGCTCTATCCTTGGGACTGAGTAATTTTACTGGCACAGTGCCTTGCATATTCAGGCACTTAAAATACCCTGACGGGCTGGAAGTTTGTTTGTAGAGTGTGCACTGTAAGTCTGGCTCTCATTTGAGTGGCAGAGTGGACGCCTGAGGAATTTTGTAGGCTTGCTTTCACAAGGTAATATAATTTTATGCCTCTGAAAGCATTCAAGTACACAGAGAAAACTTCGGTTTGTCCCATGTTTGGATCAAAATTTAATATGATTTATGAGTAGGTATTGCTTGATGACACATGCCCAGTGTTACAGTTTCTCATATAAAATTATAAAATACATCATACTGAAGTAAGAATGATGAAAAAAAAGTATAGAATACAACTCTTCTGTGATCTGAACTCATATGTACCCAAAATATAGTGCCCTCTCTAGGATATCAGTGTTTTTATGTTAAAAGGAAAAGTGACTCAGGCATAGTGGCTCATGCCTGTAACCCTAGCATTTTGGGAGGCTGAGGCAGGTGGATCGCTTGAGTCCAGGAGTTCGAGACCAGCCTCGATGACATGGTGAAACCCCATCTCTACAAAAATACAAAAAATTAGCCAGGCGTGATGGTGCATACCTGTAATCCCAGCTACTCAAGAGGCTAAGGTGGGAGAATCGCTTGAGCCCGGGAGACAAAGGTTGCAGTGGGCTGAGACTGTGCCTCTGTTCTCCAGCCTGGCAACAGAGCAAGACTCCGTCTCGAAAAAACAAAAAAAAAGTAAAAAAAGGAAAAGCGAACAAGATCCCTGTTCACAAAGGAAAAGTCACATAAGAGCAATATGATGACATGAGCACCACTATATAACGGGAAAAGATGCCAAAAACAAGAGGGTAAGAGAAACAAAATTAATTTGCTGGGGTAAAATTTATATTAAAATCTCAAATTTAATAACAACATTTAATATGACAAGGAGGTGTCCAAAAAACATATTCCATATTTAAAAAATAAAACTCACAGGTAATTTAAGTTAAAAAAAAACAAAAAACAAAAAACCACTTCTGTTCTGAGGAAAGATCTGCTACAGAAAGGGAATCTAGCCTATCAAAATTATGTGAATTTTATAATGCTTGTCACAGGGTGGGAGGTTCAAGTTCTTTGGCTGGCAAAGGAAGAACCGTTTCACATCCTTCAGTTGGACCACCACCCTGGGCACGTTGTGAGTTGCTTAGTAGCTTCTGCACTCTCAAAACCAAAGGAAAGGTGGAAAACTCCCTTGTGCCTTCCAGGTCAACGGCCGCAGATGACCCACGGCCAGCCCCTCTGCTCAGCACCGTCCCCTGCGGCTCATCCATGCTTCTGTTCAGGGGTGACACTGCTTCCCAAGAGATACCTGCCCAGACATAGCATGTCTAAGCCCACCTCCACATCAAGGTCCTGTTTTCCCAGTTCCATAACTGAAGTCAGATCCCTTTAATTACCAACTTCAAAAAAAAAAAAAAGAAAATAACACACACACACACAAAAAATAATAATTACCAACTTCATCCTTACATGAAGGAACTAACAAAGTTCTATTCGATAACTGTCAATAACAGGACATCCCCCCACCAAAAAAAAAAAAAAAAATACATACATATATATATATATCTTTAGGTTCATGATATCCAATTTTGAAACAATATATTGAAAAGGCATTCATATGCATGTGGGGAAGCATAAATTACTACAACCTCTCCCGAGGTCATTCTACTAACAAATGATAATGTTTATATAAATAATTTTTAAAATTTCCCTTCTCACCATCCTCCAGAAATATTTTCATGAGCGAACAAGGACATCTGTATAAGGATGTTTACCACAGGATTATTTAGGATACTAAAAAATTTAGAAATTGTATCAATGTCCATCAACAGGATCTAATTAAATAATCATAGAAGCACCCATTGACTGACTTTCTCTTTGACTTTCTCTTTATAGCCAATAACCTCTTTAAAAGAATGAAGTAAAGCTATATAAGCTGATAAAGATGTCAAATATGTTAAGCTGGAAAGAAAAAGCACAAAAAAATGTGTTCAGCAGAATCCCCTTTGTGTGCGTTAGACATGTGCAGGGGCAGGAGTTGTGGCTCATGCCTGTAATCCTAGCACTTTGGGAGGCTGAGGCGGGTGGATCACTTGACGTCAGGAGCTTCAGACCAGCCTGGCCAACATGGTGAAACCCCATCTCTACAAAAAATACAAAAATTAGCTGGGTGTGGTGGTGGTTGCCTGTAATCCCAGCTACTCGGGAGGCTGAGGCATGAGAATCACTTGAACCCGGGAGGCGGAGGTTACAGCATACTGAAATCACGCCACTGCACTCCAGCCTGGATGACAGAGCAAGACTCTGTCTCAAAAAAAAAAAAAAAAAGACATGTAAACACATACACACAGAGGCAGATACACAACATGCTCCTATTTGCATTGCAAGGAGAACTGTCAACAGATATTACCTTAGGGACAGGGACTTTTGCCCAGTGGAGGGTACAGGCAGGAGAGTTAGGAAGACTTTAACTTTTTTTTTTTTGTATCTTTCTGTACTACTATAATTTTTTTTAAAAATCAGCATGTATTTGTCCGCTTTTCAAACAGTGATTATTGTCTGCTTGATGAGATTACAGACCAGGAGATTTGTTGTCACCTTTATATTTTCCCATGTGAAAAATATGGTTGTGAGTATGCATGTTCCACCCGCTAACCGGCCCTCTGCCCACCCCACACAGAACAGGGTCTATATACGATACTGTTAACAGTGATTACATCTGAAGAGGGACTGGGGGGTCATTTTAAGAAAAATGCATACATGTTAATTACCACTGTATATTTTTAAAACAAGAACTTCATCATAAAAAAATTCATTAAAGAAAACACAAAGCAGAAACAATCTAATAATCTAGCTTTGCAGACACACTTCGAAAGAGGGTGACGTGGGTCGGCTGTGGAAGGAGCTCAGTGGTCAGCCTGTGGGCAATACTGATACCTGGGGACACAGAAGACCCCCAAATCCAGGAATGCAGTGACAGCACACACCAGTATATTTCGCGAAGTTTCTGCATGTCCAGCGCAGTGTGTGTGGTGAGTTTCTGCTAGTGTCTGGCCCATCCTTTCTGGGATTATTTATATACTCAAACATGTTGCAAGGCAGATTTCTAGAAGAATACACAAAAACTGCTAGCAGGACTTTCCTCTGGGGTGGAGTAGAGGTCTGAATTTGCATGATTTTGTACTGTTTGATTTTTTTCAAACCCGCCTAGACACCAAGAGAAGCGAGTGTCTTCTCTTGGGCCCTGGGGTGATGGCAGTGCAATCTGAGTGACATCTTCAGGAGACTGCAGATGGATCTTTACCAAGAAACTCATACACACATCTAGCCTCCTGTACTTGCAGCTACCAGCTAGACATCCCTACAAAGATGTCACCTCACACTAAACAAGTTCAAAACACAACAGCCTGCCATTCTCTTAAATCGATTCCTACTCCTGTGTTTTCTTCCCTGAGTGGAAACTTCAGTCTTCCTTGGTTCATTTTCCTTCATCTACAAAGTCAAGAGGTTTCCAAATCCTTGTACCCGAAACCAAAAAACAAAACACTTCCAAATCAGATCCTGCCCCTCCACCTTCCCTGACCGTGCTTTGAGTTTAATTCTTTTTCTCTCAGTAGAACACTGTGGCAGCCTCCAAACTGGTCTCCCTGCCATGAGCCTCTCCCTTTTCTAGGCCATCGCTGCATGATTACCGAGGTCCCCTTCCTTAGCCTATCTGTGTCATTTCCATCCTCCTTATGGTAACACTGCCTACCTTTCCAGCCTCACTTACAAGAGCTTCCGAGCCCACTTCTATGACAGCCCCACAGAACTGGACCGAGGCATGCCTTGCCTTTTCAAGAATCACCCTCTCACTCAGCTTTGGAGATCTCAAATATTAGCTCCTCTGTAAAATTCCCAGAGGCAGAATCACTTGAGAGCCTCCTGAGGGCTCCTGGAGCATGGCCAACCAGGCCTAGCCGTGGCAGAGCAGTGAGGCTTACAGGCCTCCCTATTCAGACTCAACTCTTCCTGCTTTGGGCTCTGTGTGCCCAGATGCAAGACTCAACACAGAGAAGCACCTTCTTAGGGAGGAACCTTCTGTTCACAGGGGAACATCTACCCACCCTGATGTCCACATAGTCTCAAAAGGGACGTGATGTTCCTTAAAATGAGCTCCAAACCAGGATCCAAGAAAATGGATGCTCACACAATGTGGCTGAGAACTGACAAAACCAGAAGGAGGACAATTTGACCTAAGAACTATAGATGTCTACTGTCCTTAAAGAAGATAATTACACCTTTCAGAATGTAGCCAAAGGAAGTCTGCATGTGCACAGAGATAGGGCGATAAGAAAATATTCACAATGAACATGTAATTTTCTTTAAAAAGCCAAGGTTTACAAGTGGAATGCCTAAAAGCTTTACATTTTAAAGTCTGTACAATGTGCCTACCTTCTACAGTACTGATAACAATACAAGGTCACTTGAAAAAGGCCGTGCCTAAATAGGAAGCTCTCCAGTTCCAAAGCAGAAAGACAAAAAGCCTTCTCTCTCCTCTATTTGTAGACAAGAAACTTATTCACTCCCCTAAATAATTTGTACCATCTCCCAAGATTTAAAAAAACAAGAGAGACAGAAAATACAGATGTTGACATACAGATTTAAATACAGAAATACGGATTCAAAAGGAAAAAGAAAGAGCCCATATATCTTACTTTTATGAATGCTGCAGGCATTTACAACAGTGAATCATGGCTAAGGAATGCCATATTTGCTATGGTAACCCTTCCTTGGTTAGGACACGAGAGTAAAAGTACAGGGAATGGATACTCGTCTGTATGTCCTAAATTACAGTTTTCATTTTTTTCTTCTTTTAAGAGGTACTCGTGCCTGCTTTCCTAGAAATTAGAGCATTCCTTTTAAATGCCACTGCCAGTTGCACTCAATTTCTGGACTACAGTTTTTTAGGCCAATGTTTCAGAAGGATGGTTTTTCAGTTGATTTCCTCTTGGTCCCTTCCCACTTAGCTGCTATGAAAAGACATAATGAAAACTACCCGATTCTCCCCAGGCCTCTTTCTTTTGCCACCCAGCCTTACTACTACTTTCAATTGATTATAAAGAGAGAACAAGAAAAGAAATCATTACCCAAGAGTTGCTTTATCTAATTTGGGTCAAAAATTATTTCCCTTTCCAATAAAATTTCTGAACTACCCAAACTACTCTTGAGTAGATCCAACCAAATTTGGGTAAAGTTAGGAAGCTTAAAGAAGAATGGTTGATGGTATTCTCTAAGATCAAATATCTTGCAACTAAAGCTTGATTAATAAATGTATTCCTCAAATGGGAAACCCTCAAATATCTGAGTGAAGAAAAAAAACAAAGCACAAATAAACAAAGCTTAATCTTTCCCTAGCTACAAGGTCCAAATGCCAATAAGAAGTTTGTTATATTCTTAAATATTAATAATGAAATATGGATGTGTTTAACCCGCGTAATCCCAATACCAAAACTTCATTTATATATTTATTTGTTGTTCACCTTTAGTGGAAGGGCTGGTGTTTAAGAATAGATACTAACCATTTGTAACATCTTTCCCTATGTTACAGTACAGGTAAAAGAAGCACAGAACTACCAAAGGGGCACCTTACATTCAAGGACCCCTACATATGAAAATTCCAGTATCCAAAATATACTAGCAGTGATTATTTGCTCAATAAATAATTTATATTAAATAGGACAAACTCCCAATGTGTATTTAAAATGTTTTAACTATTAGTAGTGATTATTTGGATAATGAAACTAGAAACAAGATTAATTTGGAGAAAAGATATAGCAACTTTCTTTTTCTGCACTGTTGAAATCTTTTGACCAAGTGCTGGTATTTTTTTTTTTTTTAAGAGATGATGTCTCACTATGTTGTCCAGGCTGGTCTCAAACTCCTGAGCTCAAGCAATCTGAGCACCTCAGCCTCCCAAAGTGCTGGGGTTACAGGCGTGCACCACTGTATCCAGCCTTTTTTTTCTTTTTTTTTTAAATAGAGTCTCCCTCTGTCACCCAGGCTGGAATACAGTGGCTCACTCCAACCTCTGCCTCCAGGGTTCAAGTGATTCTCATGCCTCAGTCTCCCAGGCAGCTGGAATTACAGGTGTGCACTACCACATCTGGCTAATTTTAGTATTTTTGGTAGAGATGGGGTTTCGCCATGTTCGCTAGGCTGGTCTTGAATTCCTGACCGCAAGAGATCTATCTGCCTTGGCCTCCCAAAGTGCTGGGATTACAGGTGTGAGCCACCTTGGCCAGCCACTGCTGCGGTTTTTTTCTTTTTTTTTTTTTTTTTTTTTTGAGACAAAGTCTTGCTCTATCGCCAAGGCTGGAGTGCAGTGGCGCGATCTTGGAGCACTGTAACCTCTGCCTCCCAAGTTCAATCAATTCTCCTGCCTCAGCCTCCTGAGTAGCTGGGATTACTGACATGTGCCACCACGCCCAGCTAATTTTTGTATTTTTAGTAGAGACAGCGTTTCACCATGTCGGCCAGGCTGATCTCAAACTCCTGACCTCAGGTGATCCACCTGCCTCAGCCTCCCAAAGTGCTGGGATTACAGGTATGAGCAACAGCACCCAGCCCAGTGCTGGTATTTTTAAAAGCAAAAAAACAAAACTAAATTGATTCACAAAGAATCAATTTACATATACACCAAAAACATAATGTGTACAAATCTACACTGACTTTTATGAGGTCCTATATTTTTTCAAAACTAAGAAATAAAAAAATAAATTCTGGGCTAGGCTAAGTGGCTCAGGCCTATAATCAGCACTTTGGGAGGCTGAGGGCTGGAAGATTGACTGAGGCCAGAAGTTCAAGACCAGCCTGGGTAATATGGTGAGACCCCGCCTCTGCAAAAAATTTTTTCAAATTAGCAGGGTGTGGTGGTGTGCACCTATAGTCCCAGCTACTCGGAAGGCTGAGGCAAGAGGATTGCTTGAGCCTGGAAGAAGTTGAGGCTGCAGTGAGCCATGTTCATGCCACTGCACACCAGCCTGGGCAACAGAGTGAGAACTTGTCTCAAAAAGATAAAAATAAAAAAAAAACACAAAAATAAAGCAAAAGACAAGTATTCAAAATAGACAAAGAACGCATAATATTCAACAATAAGAAAATAAACCCATTTTTAAAAATGGGCAGAAGACCTAAACAAAGGCCTCACTAAAGAAGATACATATATGATAAGTAAACATATTAAAAAGACGCTTAATGTCATACATCACTAAAGAATTGGAAATTAAAACAAGTGAGACAGCATTATATACTTAATAGAATATTCAAAATCCAGAACACTGACACCACCAAATGCTGGTGAGGATGTGCAACAACAGAGACTCTCATTCATTGCTGGTAGGAATGCAAAATGGCACGGCCGCTTTGAAAGGTAGATTTTTCTTTTATCTTCTATTTATTTATTTACTTAGTTTTGCTTCCTTACCCTCTGACTCATTTTTTTTTTTTTTTAAGTCAGGGTCTTGCTTTGTCACCCAGGCTGCAGTGCAGTGGTATGATCACAGTTTACTGCCACCTCCAGCTCCTGGGCTCAAGTGATCCTCCCACCTCAGTTTCCCAAGCAGTTAGGACTATAGGCACATAAGACCACGACCAGCTAATTTTTAAATTTTCTGTAGAGATGAGGTCTCACTATGTTGCCCAGGCTAGTCTCAAACTCCCGGCTTCAAGGGATCCTCCTGTCACAGCCTCCCATTATGCTAGGATTACAGGCGTGAGCCACCACACCCAGCTGGCAGTTTCTTAGCAAACTAAACATACTTTTACCATATAATCCAGCAATTGCACTCCTTGGTATTCACCATAATGAACTGAAAACCAATGTCCAAACACAAAAAAACCTACATAGAAGTTTATAGCAGCTTTATTTATAATTGTCACACTGGGCACGGTGGTGTATAGCTGTAATCCCAGTTACCCAGGAGGCTGAGGAGAGGGGTTCACGTGAGCTCAGTTGTTCAGGAGACCAGTATCTTAAACACAATCACACCCTGTCTCAAAATTTTTTTTTCAAATTATCAAAACTTGGAAGCAGCCAAAATGACCTTCAGTAGGTGAATGGATCAACTGTGGTACAACCATACAATGGAATATTATTCAGGACTAAAAAGAAATGGGTTATCAATCCAGGAAAAGACATGAAGGAATCTTAAATGCACATTACTAGATAAAAGAAGCCAACTGGAAAAGGTTACCTGCTGTATGATTCCAAGGGCATGACGTTCTGGGAAAGGCAAAACTATGGAGACAGTAAACAGGTCAGTGTTTGCCAGGGGCTAAGGGGAGGGATAAATTAATAGGTGAAACACAAAATTTTTAGAGCACAAACTGTGTCCAGCACCCTTTATTGAATGTTCCATCCTTTTCTCAATGACTGAGTAAGTAAATGCTGCTCCAGTCTGCCCAATGGCCTGTCCCCTTACTCCCCGACTAGTAATTTTACCACCCCACACACTCTCTTTGGGAAACAATTCCTATCCCTACTATTCCATGTGATTCTGGTGAAGCTGCACTGCAAAGCCAGTTGGCAGTTCAAGGCAGGAACAGCCATGGGTGGCCCCCAGTTAGTGTAGCATCCCCATCGTCACGGGCCAGGGATGGGCACATGGCCCCAGCACCCCACGTGGTATCTTCCTTAGGACTTTACACACTGACTCTAAGGAAGGTCACTTCCCTCTTTGATCTCAAGCTATAAAAATAGAAGACTGGAAGTATCAAAAAACCACACCTCCTTTCCTCTGGCTGCACAAAGGAAGCCATTAGCAACAGGAGAGAATGGAGCCAACCCCAAAAAGAATCAAAGTCAGGGGGAGACAGGCACTTGAGCTTTCTCTGGAGTCACTAAAGCAAATACCACCTTTGCTTAAGCAATTATGAGCTTATTTACCTTGCACCTGAAAGACTCCTGATTCACACACAAAGACTTTGATTATACATACTCTCATGGATAGCTAGATCAGGTCTTAAGTGTTCTTTCAGATCTATGGCTATTTCTGTCTATTCGAGGACTCAGATTACCCTTTAAAATTCATGTAAAATCTATAAGTAGTTGATAGTACAAAACCAATTGTCTTCCAAACTCATCTTTAGTTTTCAAAATGTTCTTGGCTATTCTTGCCTGTTTATTCTTCCAGATGCTCTTTAGAATCATTTTAACAAGTGACTCTCCCACCCTCCCCACAAAAAAAACAGTGGGATTTTAATTACATTAATCAACACATTAATGAGTTGATCTGACATCTTCAAGTTTTGTTTTTTTTTTTTATGCAACTCACTGTAAAGATTTTTGTATTTTCTTCACTTTTCTGGCTTTGTTCTAAATTATCTTAGGGATTTGATGCTCTAGTAAGTGAAATTCTTTTTTCTTTTTCTTTCCTTTTCTTTCTTTCTTTTTTTTTTTTTTTTTTTTTTTAGATAGAGTCTTACTTTGTCACCCAGGCTGGAGTGCAGTGGCATGATCTCAGCTCACTACAACCTGTGCTTCCTAGGCTCAAACAATCCTCCAACCTCAGCCTCCAAAGCAGTTGGAACTACAGGCGCGCACCACCGCACCTGGTTAACTTTTTTGTAGAGACGGGGTTTTCCATGTTGCCTAGGATGGTCTTGAACTCCTGAGTTCAAGAGATCCACCTGTGTTGGCCTCCCAAAGTGCTAGGATTACAGCCACGGGCCAGCGTGCCCGGCTTCTTCTTTTTTAAATTATATTTTCTGTCACATATTACAAATATCGACTTTTGCATGTTTATTTTGTAACCAAGCAGGCAGTTTTCTTGCCCTACTACATTGGCTAGAATTACTAAAATAAGATCAAATAACATGGTGAGGGCAGGCATCCTGTCTTGTTATGGATTTAATGTGTTAAATCAAGTTTAGCCTAAAACTGTCTTCTTACATATTTTAAGTTTGATCTACAGGTTTTTCCATCCATAGTGAACTATAACCTAAATGGAGATGTAAAGAGACTGGAACCTGCTCTTGTGCCAATCACCGGGTTTTGGCCAATCAAAGGTGGTCAACTGTTCAAACCTCTACTTGTGTTCAAATAAGGCAAATTCTTATTGGTTTGGTATTGGATTGGTTAATCCGGCTGTTTCTGTACCTCACTTCTCTTTTCTGTACATCACTTTCCTTTTTCCATCCATAAATCTTCTTCCACCACATGGCTGTGCTGGAGTCTCTCTGAACCTACTCTGGCTCGGGAGGCTGCCCAATTTGCAAATCATTCTTTGCTCAATTAAACCAGTAAATGGCATAGTGGCTCACATCTGTAATCCCAGCACTTTCAGAGGCCCAGGCAGGCAGATTCCTTGAGCCTAGGAGTTCAAGACCAGCCTGGGCAACATGGCAAAACCACGTGTCTACAAAAAATACAAAAATTAGCCAGGCGTGGTGGTGCACACCTGTAGTCCCAACTACTCAGGAGGCTGAGGCAGGAAAATCACTTGAACCCAGAAGGCGGAGGTTGCAGTGAGCTGTGCTTGCACTACTGCACTCCAGCCTGGGTGACAAAGCAAGACTCTGTCTCAAGAAAAAAAAAAAAAAAAAAAAAACAACTTAAATTTAATTTGGCTAAGGTTTTTCTTTTAACAAATGGGAAGTGTCTCTAGTGTTTCACATAATGTGTACTGGTTTGAAAGTACCACTCTTTATCAGCTCTTTAATAGGTTAAGGAAATATCTTTATATTCCAAGTTTACCAAAGTTGTTGTACTCTGTTTTTTTTTTTTTCTTTAAGAGATGGGATCTTTCTATGGTCCCCAGGCTGGAGGGCAGTGACACAATCACATCTCACTGCAGCATCAAGCTTCTGGGCTCAAGTAACCCTCCTGCCTTAGCCTCCCAAGTAGCTGAGACTACAGTCATGTACCCACATCCTGCTTAAAGTTGTACTATTTTTTTTTTTTTTTTTTGAGACAGGGTCTCATTCTGTTATCCACACTGGAGTGCAGTGGCACGACCATAGCTCACTGCAGCCTTTACTTCCTGGACTCAAGCAATCCCCCCTGCCTCAGCCCCACTGTAGCTGGGACTACAGGTGCATGCCATCACACCCAGCTAATTTTTGTCCATTTTTTTTGTAGAGACAGGGTTTCACTATGTTGCCCAGGCTGGTCTCAAACTCCTGGCTCAAGCAATTCGCCCGCCTTGGCCTCCCAAAGTGCTTGGATTACAGGCATGGCACCACATCTGGCCAGTTGTACTCTTTTTAACAGATATATTTAAGATTTCACTCCATACTTTCAACAAGCATCTATTATATTGTTTGCAGAATAAAGCAACATTGGTAGCTTCTTCCTTTCATGATGGAGATGATGATGATGATGATGATGATAATGATAAACTAAAAGTTATTCTAAGTATTTGGCTTCCCGGTAAACAAATTTCACAAACAAGACACTAATATTGTTGTAACAACAAAAATGTCTGAAGTCAAACAAAAGCCCACTACTATAATAAATCTTTTTTTTTCACACTCCTAATTAGGTAACTCTCTTAACCAAACAAATAGCAAACGAAACAAAATAAAAACATACATCTAATACTGCCATTGGGTTGCCAACCAGCAGATTACAGGATGATATTCTCTGGATATACACAAAACTGAAAACATTTAAGATATTTTCTACAATTCTTTGAGTATAAAAATTTTCTGGACTATGTACTGTTTCATCTTATCAAATCTCTCAGATCAAATTTATTTAGATACATATGTTGTATTCACCACCTAATTTCTCTTAAACTTTGCTGTCTACAGAAGTTATTAGCAGGCACATCTAGGTACAATGTACTATAAAGTTCTACATTGACTATTTCTTCCACTCCAAAGTAGGGCCTGGGATGATTACTATTCCAAGAGTATTTCTACTATACCTAGTGTAGACAACACAGCACTTTATCAAAATAATGCTTACTTATTAGCCCTGTAAAGGACTCCCACTAAAGTTATATTTGTTCCTAAATACAGTATAAGATCTTTACGACCTATGGACAAAATAAGAGATCTACTATATAGCTCACCAAACTGTAAAATTTATATGTATATTTTTTATACATTTATACATTTACATGTCTTTTGGAAGATATTGTGAACACTGATAATTTTAAAGCGGCCTCATTTAGTTTCACTAATAGAAAATGGTATGTGTAAGTACTGTACACTTTTCCTCTTTACATGCTAAAACTTGAATAATGATAAAAATATGCTATATTACTAAGCCAGACATAATTTAAAGCCTCCTTTTGTTTTCATGACTCAGGGCAATCATTAAACACACCCATAATTGTCCAGTATCATTCCAAGTAGCTTGGGGTCTAAATCTGGACTCTGCTGTGGGCTTACTCTTCCTATTTAATTCTGACTTCCTCCTCTTTCCTCTTTCAGTTTCCATTCCGCTTAATATAGTCATTAATAGAAAGTAAACTCACTGAGAGCCAAAGGATTTCGCCAAAAGAATCAAGTTCATACTTTCAATGCTAGGCTTTCAAAGCTATATGATGTGATAAGAGTGCCTTCCACACTTCCTTAGCTGTGCTTTGGAGGGGTCTCACCAGGACAAAGCATCTAACTTCTGTATGGTACTTCATATTTTTCAAAGAGCTCTTACCTCTTCTCTGATTCAGTCATCCACAATAATTATGTGAGGCAAACTAGGCAGAATTTAACTTCTAATTTAAAAAATGTTTATGGGAAATAATCGATTTCCCTAAGATCACACAGAAAATCAATTAATAAGCCTGGGCAGCATAGGGAAACCCAGTCTACAAAAACATTTAAAAAATTAGCCAAGCACAGTAGCTGGCGCCTGTAGTTCCAGCTACTGGTGGGGGAAAGGAGTAGGTGGGGGTGGAGGGGTGCTGAGGTGCAAGGATTGCTTGAGCCCAGGAAATTGAGGCTCCAGTGAGCCATGATTGCACCACTGTGCTTCAGCCTGCGCAACAGAGCAAGATCCTGTCTCAAAGCAAATTCAATGAACCTGAAAAAAAGAAAAAGAAAGAAAGAAAAAAATACTGGCCAGGCACAGTGGCTCATGCCTATGATCACAGCACTTTGGGAGGCAGAGGCAGGTGGATCACCTGAGGTCAGGAGTTCAAGACCAGCCTGGCCAACGCGGTGAAACCCTGTCTCTACAAAAATATAAAAACTAGCCAGGCATGATGGCAGGTGCCTGTAATCTCAGCAACTTGGGAGGCTGAGATGGGAGAATCGCTTGAATCCGAGAGGTGGAGGTTGCAGTGAACTGAGATTGTACCACTGCACACTCCAGTCTGGGTGACAGAGCGAGATTCTGTCTCACAAAAAAAAAAAAAAAAAAAAAGAAAGAAAGAAAGAAAGAAAGAAAGAAAGAAAGAACAGAAAAGAAAAAAAGAAAAGAGAGAGAATATACTAACTCAAAAAAGAAAAAAAATGCATGAAAATCAATAATCAAAACCAAATATGAAAAAACGGATCTCACTTGAACACACCAACCATTAGGACCACAGAGGTAAAGCCATGGGACTTGACATCCTGGCTCAGACTTTTCTAGCTGAGTGCCCTCTCAAAAGTTACCAACAGTCCTCATTCTCAGTCTCTGCATCTATATAACAGGGACATTAATGCCCACTCCACAGCTCTGTGGGGTGCCAAGCCCAGTGCCCAGAGAAGTCCCCACTTGACCTTTAGCTTTAGCAGCCATGGGACTTCATGAGTTCACAAGGAGTGAGAGAGTATGATGGTCATTACTCTAAGACAGGTCCGCCAAAATGGTGATCACTTCCTATGCCAGCCACCAGCCCTCCTCCTCATCCTTCAGGAACCCTTTACTCCTCCTTCTCATTACCTACATTCCCACAAACACTTATTATGGAAGGTGACAACATGCCAGGCTTTTGTCCAACCAACCAATGTCACATGAGACACACCTCCTCTTAAAGACTCCAGGACCTGTTGCTATGGGCCCACCACTCCTCTTTACCAGCCTGACTCTCCTAACTCTTTGGTCCTTTGCCTGACCCAAAAAGCTAACTCCAAAGTATTTCTAAAAGAACGCAAGTATCAGACAGTTCCACCACCTTTAACATATACTAATTCCTCTCTACCAGAGGTCAGTAAACCATGCCCAATGGCCATACCCAGCTCACCTCCAGCCTCTAATTTTTGTATAGTCCACAAGCTAATAATGTATTCATTCATTCACTGAGACAGGGTCTCACTCTGTCACCTAGGCTAGAGTGCAGTGGCACAAATCACTGTAGCCTTGACTTTCTCGGGCTCAGGCAATCCTCCCACCTCAGCCTCCCGAGTAGATGCGACCACAGGCACATGCCACCATGCCCAGCTAATTTTTTGTAGAGACAGGGTTTCGTCACATTGCTCAAGCTGATCTCAAGCTCCTGGGCTCAAGCAATCCACCCAGCCTCCCAAAGTGCTGGGATTACAAGCATGAGCCACCATGCCTGTTTTTACATTTTTTAATGGTTGAAAAGAAGTCAAAAGAAGAATTATACAGGGGACACATGAAAATTATGTGCAATTCAAATTACAGTGTACACAGTTTTATTACAATAGAGTCATGTACATTCATCTACATATTGTCGATGGCTGCTTTCTCAGTTGTAGTTAAGACAGAGACCACAGATTCAACAAAGCTGAAAATAACTATCATAACAGGAGAAGTTTGCTGCCCCCAGTAATACACAGGCTTCATAACATATTCAAGAGTAACTTGATAGGTCAAGTCTACCAAGTTACACTATGTATTTCTCTGCATTGCCTTGTACATTTATTTGAGAGTAATGAAATCTATAGATGCACCTATTGTGTACTCATAATAATTTAAACAAATTTTTGTAAAGAAATCTATAGAATTAGTTTTTAGAAGCGCACTATGGTAACAACTGTCTCCTCAACATCCTCCACGATCTCATCCCAGTTCATGTCAAAGGGTCAATTAAGAAGGTCATACTTGCTTGACAACTTGTACAGGAAAAAAAAAGATCACATTTATTAATGACTTTTTTTTCTGAGACAGAGTCTTGCTCTGTCACCCAGGCTGGAGTGTGAGCTCAGCTCACTGTAGCCTCCACCTCCCAGGTTCAAGCCACTCTCCAGCCTCAGCTTCCCGAGTAGTTGGGATTATAGGTGCATATATAATAGGCCAGGTGTGGTGGCTCATGCCTGTAATTCCAGTGCTTTGGGAGGCCGAGGTGGGTGGATCACTGGGGTCAGAAGTTCGATATATAGATATAGATACAGATATTTATTTTTCGAGATGGAGTTTTGCTCTTGTTGCCCAGGCTAGAGTGCAATGGCGCAATCTCGGCTCACCACAACCTCTGCCTCCCAGGTTCAAGCAATTCTCCTGCCTCAGCCTCCCTAGTAGCTGGGATTACAGGCATGTGCCACCATGCCCAGCTAATTTTGTATTTTTAGTAGAGACAGGGTTTCTCCATGTTGGTCAGGCTGGTCTTGAACTTCCGACCTCAGGTGATCTTCCCACCTCGGCCTCCCAAAGTGCTGGGATTACAGGCATGAGCCACTGCACCCAGCCTATTAATGATATTTTTTAAAGGCTTGGTGTTAGCTGCTATGTGTTTAGTTACATATTTAAATTTGGGCTGGGCATGGTGGCTTATTCCTGTAATCTGAACACTTTGGGAGGCTGAGGCAGGAGGATTGCTTGAGCCCAGGAGTTCATGACCAGCCTGGGCAACATAGTAAGATGGCATCTCTATTAAAAAATTTAAAAATAAATAAATAAAGTTAAATATATTTTTAAAGTAGCCATTAGGATGGCTATTCCATAAAAAAAAAAAAAAATACTAAGTGTTAGCAAAGATGTGAAGAACTTAGAGCCCTCATACATTGCCGGAGGGAATGTACAATGATACAGCTGTGTGGAAAACAGCATGGCAGTTCCTCAAAAACACCAGACACGGAATTACCATATGATCCAGCAATTCCACTTCTGGGCATATACTCAAAGAATTGATAGCAGGGACTCAAATAGATACTTGTACAGCTATAGCAACATGACTCAAGATAGGCGATACGTGGAAGCAACCCAAATGTCCAGTGATGGATAAATGGAGAAACGAATTGTGACATATACATACAATGGAATATTATTCAACCTTAAAAGGAAAGTAATTCTGATATATGCTACAACATGGATGAATCTTGAGGACATTAAGCTAATGAAATAAGCTGGTCACAAAAGGATAAATACTGGTTGATTTAACTTATGTCAGGTACCTAGAGTAGTAAAATCTGTCAGAAAGATAGAAATGTAGAATGGTGGCTGCTAAGGGCTGGAGGAAGGGGAGAATGGACAGTTCATGTTTAATGTACACAGAGTTTCAATTGGAGGAGATGAAAAATTTCTGGAAACAGATGGTGGTGATAATTGTACAATAATGTGAATGTATTTAATGCCACTGAACTGCAGGCTTACGTGGTTAAGATAGTAAATCGTCGGCCGGGCGCGGTGGCTCAAGCCTGTAATCCCAGCACTTTGGGAGGCCGAGACGGGCGGATCACGAGGTCAGGAGATCGAGACCATCCTGACTAACACGGTGAAACCCCGTCTCTACTAAAAAATACAAAAAACTAGCCGGGCGAGGTGGCGGGCGCCTGTAGTCCCAGCTACTCGGGAGGCTGAGGCAGGAGAATGGCGTGAACCCGGGAGGCGGAGCTTGCAGTGAGCTGAGATCCGGCCACTGCACTCCAGCCTGGGCGACAGAGCGAGACTCCGTCTCAAAAAAAAAAAAAAAAAAAAAGATAGTAAATCGTATGCCATGTGTATTTTACTATAATGTTTTAAAATGTAGCTACCCCAAAGAACTGTCATTAATGAAATGTGGTATATCCATAATGGACATAAAAAGGAACGAAGTATTGAAACATGCTGCAACATAGATGAACCTTGAAAATACTATGCTAAGTAAAAGAAGCCAGACAAAAAAGACATGATTCCATTTATATAAAACATGCAGAACAGGCAAATCTATACAGACATAAAGAAGATTATTGGGCCACTAGGACTGAATGTTCAACAGGTACAGGGTACCCATTTGGAGCTAAAACGTTCTGAAACTAGACAGTAACAGTGGTTGCACAACACTGGGACTGTACTTAATGTCACTGAATTGTACCAATTAAAATGGTTACAAGGTAAATGTTACGTTTATGTATTTTACTGCAATTTTTCAAAAGCATTCAAAAATGCACTGCTCTTTAAAAAAAGAGAAAAAACACACAACAACTCACGTAGATATCATGTAGCTGATCAGCAGAGACACATCATTTGAAGAACTAAGTATTATACTATGGTATAATATCAATACTAGCAATGTTATTTCACATAAATGCTCTAGTTTGTGAAAACAAATACCAAAAATACTATTTTCTTTCTTTCTTTCTTTTTTCTTTTTTTTGAAACAGAGTCTCACTCTGTTGCCTAGGCTAGAAAGCAGTGGCACAATCTCAGCTCACTGCAATCTCCCCTTCCTAAGTTCAAGCAATTCTCCTGCCTCAGTCTCCTGAGCAGCCAGGATTACAGGCATGCACCACTATGCCTGGCTAATTTTGCATTTTTAGTAGAGATGGGGTTTCACCATGTTGGCCAGGCTGGTCTTGAACTCCTGACCTCAAGTGATCCACCCGCCTCAGCCTCCCAAAGTGCTGGGATTACGTGAGCTATCAAACCCAGCCAAAAATACTATTTTCTTAATAAATATAATTATCTGGTTATTGTTTGATGCAAATGTACAAAAACATTGTATTTTTATAGAAATGTTGAATTACATCCTGGAATGGCATTAGGGCACTATTTCATGTTATGCACAGAACATAAATAATGGGTGTTATATACAGAGGAGTCCACACTAACAAGAAATGCACCACATGCTGGGACATTTCAGAGACAATAGAGGGGATATCCTCATGGAGACAGCCCAGGGCCTCAGTTGATGTTTTAGTCATTTGCCCCCAGACCTGTCTAGAGCGTTGGAGGTTCTTTCCTCAAAAACACATCAGGAAAAAGTTATCTTCCAGTAGAAACAAGTGCCAAAAGCATTTATAATCAAAGGAACATGAAGGTTCTTTCTTTGCAGCTTTACCTTGCCATAACGCACTTGCAATATTTTAAAATCAAACTGGCACAGTCTCACACTTTAAATAGGGACAACTCAGTTGAGAATTTAACAGTGAGAAGACAAGGTACTCCAGGGTCATATAAATCACATAAAAAAAAAAAAACTAATATGGTAGAAGCCAACTTGACAGAATTTTGACAGCACAATTATTTTTAAATACAAACATCCTATCTCTAAGATTACAAATAAAAGCTTTTATTTTGTTTGTATTCAATGGAAACAGCCTTCTTACAAGCAATAAGAAAAGCTGAAGTTACAATGGAATTAAGAAAAATATATGGATCACCAGCTAAAACTAAGAAATCCTAAGATTCCTAGATCTACCACGTAGGGAAGCAGAGGCAACACAGAGTAGACAACAGTGAGATGTCCTATAAATGGTTACTATAGGAAAAGGGAGGGTGGGGAGCAGAACAAGCTCTGCCTGCCAAACTAGAAATGTCAGCATGTATCTTGTTTTGTTTTTTAAAAACCCAGGGTATCAGGGTCTTGCTATGTTGCCCAGGCTGGAGCACAATGGCTATTCACAGGCACAAACACAGCTCACTATAGCCCTCGAAGTCCTGTGCTCAAGCAATCTTCCTGCCTCAGCCTCCCTAGTAGCTGGGAATACAGGCACAGGCCACAGTACCCAAGTTGTTTAAAAGTGAGTGAAAAAATTAAATGTACAAGCAGGACAGGGAATAAAGCAATGTTCCGTAATATTGAGACATGTCTTAAACTGGGTCTGCTAACACTTCTCCACGTCTATACATTCTCTATGAGAATTTTTTAAATGCAGTGTTTTCATTTTAAAATTACACTAAAACATCAGTATAAGCCTGTTCTGGATCATCGAGATGCTTCCCTAGAAACACAGAGCTGCCCAGGGATTTCACAGCCCATGTATGCTGTTGTGTTTACCATCAGGCTAAGGCCAAACAACAGGATTTTAACTCGTTTGTACTAACAATCAAGAACAGAGTAAGACCTGATCCCCGCATAATACACATGCCAAGCGAAGGGCAGAGGGCACCCCTCCAAGGTTTTACAGTTCTCAGAGAAAAGTAATGAGGGAACTGAGTTACCTCATGGCAAGGTAAAAGAAGCCATTGCCAAAGCCTCCAAATCTGCCACAGCAACAATACCATATTCACAATGAGAGGACCAATTGGGATAAACATCATCAGCTCCATAAAAGAAATTTTAATTTTACTGATTCTGTCATTTTATCTGTCTTTAATTTGTAAACTTATTTTCTTTTTATAATCTGTAAGCAGGCCAGATGTAGTGGCTCACACCTGTCATCTCAGCACTTCAGGCCAAGGTAAGAGGAACTGCTTGAGCCCAGGAGTTCGAGACCAGCCTGGGCAACAGAGTAAGCTGCTATCTCAATTTTTAAAAAATAAAGAAAGAAAAGAATGCATACAAGTTTAAATAATTATGTGTCAGAGTGGGTTTTTTTCTTCTTCTTCTTTTTTTAAAATATAGAGATGGGGTCTTGCTGCTATATTGCCCAGGCTGGTCTCAAACTCCTCGGCTCAAGGAATCCTCCCACCTTGACCTCCTAAAGTGCTGCAATTACAAGCATGAGCCACTGTGCCCGGCCTTATGTGCATTCCTAAGTAACATAGTAATAAAAATAACTTCAGCTAGGATACCAAGACCATTCACAGTTGAGAAAGGATAGTCTTTCAACAAATAGTGATGGGAAAACTGGATATCCATAGGCAAAAGACTCAAGTTTGACTTTTTTTTTGTTTTTTCCCCAGATGGAGACTCGCTTTTGTCGCCCAGGCTAGAGTGCAGTGGCACAATCTCAGCTCACTGCAACCACCACCTCCCAGGTTCAAGTGATTCTCCTGCCCAGCCTCCCGAGTAGCTGGGACCACAGGTATGCATCACCATGCCTGGCTAATTATTGTATTTTTACTAGAGACGGGGTTTTGGCATGTTGGCCAGGCTGGTCTCAAACTCCTGACCTCAGGTGATCCACCCACCTCGGCCTCCCAAAGTACTGGGATTACAGGAGTGAGCCACTGCGCCCAGAGTCTCAAGTCTGACTCTTAAACTGTATACAAAAATTAACTCAAAATGGATCAAAGACCTAAACTTAGGAGCTAAAATCATAAAACTATGGAAAGAAAACACTGAGGGAAAGCTTCACGACATTGCATTTGGCAATGGTCTCTTAGATATATGACACCAAATGTACAGGTAACAAGAGAAAAAACAGACTTCATCAAAATTGAAAGCTTTTGTGCATCAAAGGACACTATCAAGAGAGTAAAGGCCAGGTGCAGGGGCTTACACCTACAATCTCAGCACTCTGAGAGGCCGAGGTAGGAGGATTGCTTGAAGTCAGGAGTTCAAGACCAGCCTGGGCAACAAAATGAGACCTTATCCCTTCAAAAAATAAAAAAAACTAAAAATGAAAAAACGAAAAATAAATGAAAATTAAAATTTAAAAATTGGCAGAGTGCAGTGGCCCACACCTATAATCCTAGCACTTTGGGAGGCCAAAGTAGGGGCCACTTGAGGTCAGGAAAGATCGTGCCACTACTCTCCAGCCTGGGCAACAGAGTGAGACTCTGCCTCAAAAAAAAAAAAAAAAAAAGTGCAAAGGACATGATAGGGAGAGACTAGAGCCCTTGAACTTTGCTTGTGGGAAGGTAAAATGATTTAGCTATGGTGGAAAAGTCTGGCCATCCCTCAAAGAGTTAAACATAGAATTATCATATGATCCAGCAATTCCACTCCTAGGTATAGAACCAAAAGAACTGAAATCAGAGATTCAAACAAATATTTGGCCATCAATGTTCATAGCAGCATTATTCACAATAGTTAAAAGGGGGAAACAATCCAAATGTCCATCAAGGTTGAATGAAAAAACAAAATGTGGCATATACAGACAACATAATATTAATTATCTCTAAAAGAATTAAAGTGATACAAGCTACCACATGGACGAACCTTGGAATCGGCCTGCTAGATGAAGAAAGCCAGAAACATAATTAAAACAAAGCATCGCAAGAAGAAAAAAAAAGGCAGAAACAAAGCGACAAATATGTAGGATTCCACTTAGATGGAACAGGCAAATTGATAGAGACAGAAAGTAGAATGGTGACTGCTAGCATCTAGTTGCAGGGAAGGAGTGATAAACTATTGTTTAACGAGTATAGAGTTTCTGTTTAGGATGAGGAAAAGTTCCGGCAATGGACAATGGTGATGGTTATACTACACTGTGAATGTACTTAATGCTGCTGACTTGTATACTTAAAAATGGCAAAAATGGTAAATTTTATCTTATGTATATTTTACCACAATAAGAAAAACGTAAAGCTAACACTGGATATCTATAAAAATGTTTTATGCAGAACTTAATTTGAGAAATACCACTACAGAATTAAAAGTAAAAATTACACCATTTATGTAATGTTTAAAAATATAGACAATAGTGTACTATTAGATGTAAACATAGATGAGAGCATAAAAGCACGGATGGAAAGGGCACACATTTGCTCTGAGGACTGGTCACCTCTGAGGAAGTGAGAGGTATGCCAACGGTGTGCAGGTGAATCTAAGTAGTTGCATTCCTTAAGAAAAGAGAGAAGAAGGAAGAAAAGGAACTCAAATGTGTCAAATCCCAGTGGAAGATAACCAGAGGTTCGATATGTTACTCTGTATCCTCTTCATATGTTTAAATAATTATAAAAACAGACTCTGAAATCACTGAAAATCAAAGGTTTACACAATGAAGAAGTATGAAAATGGAAACTTTCCTCAGCCATTTTACACAGTGAATGAACAGATGACCCACTGACACAGGGAAATGTTCCAGAACTTACCATAAAGACCAGCTTGAACTTTCCTTCCCTCCTCTCTCCTCACAGATCTAAGATGCCATGAACAGTCAACTGGAGTTGCCAATCACCATTCACTAGCCAGACTTCTCTCTCACTTCAAGACCATAATTGGTCCTACACTTTTTATTTGCCTTCGAAACGGTAAGTTAAGTAAGCATTAATCCCCATTAGAAGTAAGGTAAAAGCTGCAGCATTTCTCTCAATATACAAGTAAATTCCTCCTAGACTAGTAATACAGAGTAAGACTGGTTGGTAATTTACTTACTGCAAGTAACTGAAAATTGTCATTACTAAGATGCAGAAATTCCCACAGAAGCCAGAAACTTGGAAGCAAATTACAACTTGGAGCTTGCTTCTTTGCTAGTCATACCAAGACTACACAAAGAGTATCAGGGTGGAAATAACCCTAGCGGGTCTCTCTCTCTCTCTCTCTCTCTCTCTCTCTCTCTTTCTCTCTCTCTCTCTCACTCGCCTGCGCAATTAGGTCTTTTGTTTTTCTTTTTAGGCAAAGCACTATTTCCATGTAAGTACAGGGAATGTGAGAACACAACAGGCTCAATTAACACTCAGATCCAAAAGTGGGGATACTCCTAGATATTGACCCAAAAGAACTGAAAATGTATGCTCGCATAAAAACTGCAGCATAATACTCAGGAGCCTGAGGCACAAGAATCACTAGAACCCAGGGGGCGGAGGAGGCTGCGGTGAGCCGAGATCGCACCACTGCACGCCAGCCTGCGTAACAGAGCGAGACTGTGCCCTCTGCCCACCACCCACCCCTAAAAAAAAAAAAAAAAAAAACTCAAGCATGATGGCAGCATTATTCTTAATAGTCAATGGAAAACAACCTAAATGTCCATCAGCTGATGAATAGATAAACAAAACATGGTACAACCATACAATGGAATATTACTCAGCCACATAAAGGATAAAGTAATGATACAGGCTACAACACAGATGGACCTGGAAGACATTACTCTAAGTGAAAAAAGGGAGACATCGAAGGCCATTAACTTTGGCCTTCCAAAATTAATGTATTATACTACTGTATCGTACATTCCATTAATATGAAATGTCCAAAACAGTCAAATCTGTGGAGACAAAAAGTATTCTGATGGTTGCCTAGTGCTGGGAGTTTAGGGGAGAAATGAGGAGGAACGATTAATGAAAACAAAGTTTCTTTTTGGGTTGATGAAAATGTTCTATAACTTACTCTGGTGATGGTTGCACAACTCTAGGAATACATTAAAACATAAAATATATAATTCACCTGCTTTAAATGGGTGAATTATATCTCCTCAATGCTATTACAAAAAAACAAAAAAAAAAAAACCAGGCAGGACAAGCTGCTATTACAGCCACTGAATAGATTATTGTCCCTAAACTTCTATCTTGTACATGCTACCACCAAGCAAAATAAGAGGACTGGAAGACTCTAAGTCAATAAAAAGAAGACTCAGACGTTATGAGAATGGATGACCCACACAAACCCAAAACACAACTTCACATTTTAGTTAACAGGCAAATTGTTCACCTTTATGAATACTGAAAACATCTGCAGACCACATTACATCAGGACCCACAAGGGATCTAGGAATCCCAGGGTCACTACTTAGCTTGAAAAGTAGGTGCCTCAGGAGCTGAGCAAAAATTTTAAAAAAAAAATCATCACTTTGAAGTGTTGTCTTCTCTTATTCTACACAACAACGAACCATTTCTCAATTGGATTGTGATGTGCGACAAAAAGTAGATTTTATACAACAACTGGCGACGACCAGTTCAGTGGCTGGACCAAGAAGCAGCTCTAAAACACTTCCCAAAGCCAAATTTGCACCAAAAAAAAAAAAAAAGGTCATGGTCACTGTTTGGTGGTCTGCTGCTGGTCTGCTGCTGGTCTGATCCAGTACGGCTTTCCGAATCCTGGCAAAACCATTACCTCTGAGAAGTATGCTTAGCAAATCAATGAGATGCTCCGGAAACTGCTACACCTGCAGCCGGCATTGGTCAACAGAAAGGGCCCAATTCTTCTCCATGACAACGTTCGGCCTCACGTCACACAACGTTTCAAAAGTTGAATGAATTGGGCTACAAAATTTTGCTTCATTCACCATATTCATCTGACCTCTTGCCAACCAACTACCACTTCTTGAAGCATCTCAACAACTTTTTGCAGGGAAAACATTTCCGCAACCAGCAGGATGCAGAAAATGCTTTCCAACAGTTTGTCGAATCCTGAAGCACGGATTTTTGTGCTGCAGGAAGAAACAAACTTATTTCTTGTTGGTGAAAATGTGTTGACTGTAATGGTTCCTATTTTGATTAATAAAGATGTGTTTAAGCCTAGTTATAATGATTTAAAATTCACAGTCCAAAACCGTAATTACTTCTGCACCAACCTAAGAAGATCTCATCCTGGAGTCCCAATTGTTTCTCCACAGTTCACTAGAGTCCACAAATCTGCATCTGCCCAATTCAGTTCCCTTCCAGGCCTTGCTGTTTTCAGAGGTCATCTTCAAGAAGCCACAAGAGGCCAAAACACCCTTTTCACCATTAATTTCCTAATAACATAATGAGCACATTACATGTCCTTAAATGTACCCTAACTTACGGAGTTCTGTCTCACTTTATGGAAAGTTAAATAGATCTGCATGATATTTTTTTTTTTTTTTTTTTTTTTTTTTTGAGATGGAGTCTCACTCTGTTGCCCAGGCTGGAGTGCAATGGTGTGCAATGGTGCGATCTTGGCTCACTGCAACCACCACATCATGGGTTCAAGTGATTTTCCTGCCTCATCCTCCCAAGCAGCTGGGATTACAGGCGCCCGCCACCACGCCTGGCTAATTTTGTATTTTTAGTAGAGACGGGGTTTCACCATGTTGGCCAGGCTGGTCTCAAACTCCTGACGTCAGGTGATCTGCCCGCCTCGGCCTCCCAAAGTGCTGGGATTACAGGCATGAGCTACCGTGCCCGGCCAAATCTGCACAATTCTTTTGCAGATGCTTCTCCACTGGAAGACACAAATGCCCATTTCTGGAACTGCTAAATCCCTCAACTTATCTTGTTCCTGTGTATGTGATCTTCTGATCAGGGACACACAAATTTCTAATTCAATACTTCACTTTCAGATAAGAAGGTGATTAATAAAACAGGAACTGTAAAAATTAGAAATCCAAATAAAAGAGGTTTTTAAGTGACTAAGTATAATGAGAAAAATAGATGAGCACATGAATGAACCTTCAAAGCATGACAACACAACCAACACAGTCATACATCTCAAAACACACACACACACACACACACACACACACACACACACACACACTCCAATGAACACACCAGGCAAAAATCCTACAACCACTACAGCAAGATAAAAATAATACAAAAAAGCGGACAGGCGCGGTGGCTCACACCTGTAATCCCAGCACTTTGGGAGGCTCAGGCGGGTGGATCACTTGAGGTCGGGAGTTCAAGACAAGCCTGACCAACATGGAGGAACCCTGTCTCTACTAAAAATAGAAAAATTAGGTGGGTGTGGTGGCACATGCCTGTAATCCCAGCTACTTGGGAGGCTGAGGCAGGAGAATCATTTGAACCTGGGAGATGGAGGCTGCAGTGAGCCGACATCGGGCCATTGCACTCCAGCCTGGGTGACAAGAGTGAAACTCCACCTCAAAAATAAATAAATAAATAAATAATAATAATAATAATAATAATAATAATACAAGAAAGCCGGGTGTGGTGCTGCACACCTATAATCCCAGCTACTCCAGAGTCTGAAGCAGAAGGATTGCTTGAGCCCAGCAGTTTGAGACTGGCCTAGGCAACTTAGCAAGACCCTATCTCAAAAAAAAAGTAAAATGATAAAACTTGCTGTACTTGGGAGACCTTAAGTGTTAAAAGTTTTCCTCATTCACTGTTAAACCTCACAATCTTTCTGGCAACATACATGAATCTCAGTAATCTTATTTTGAGGAACACAGATGGAAATACTAGCTGAACAGTAAATAACTTTTCAGGAAGGAAGCTTCTAGCACTTTATTTACAATAGAAAATAAGAAGCAATTTAGATGTCCAAGAATAAGAGAATGCTTAAGTAAACCTTGGCATGTTCATATAGGAAAGTATATTTACAAAAAAAGCTATATATGTCAACTATAAAAATACATGGAAAAGACCATGTAAAATGTAAACTAGGAGACACATTAAGACCTTTCATGTTGACAAAAATTATTTTTCACAACAGATATTTTACAATGACACAATACTATGAGCTTAAGTGGACTCAGAAATAGCTGATACTTTATAATGAAGAGGTGTTTTGAAATTCTAGGCATTTGGAGTTAATATTTTATAGTCAAGTTGAACAAATACAGGAGAAAAATTATTAAATATATAACCTACAGTTTCTAACACTGACAGGAAGCACCAAAGAAAACGCAGAACACATCAAATTAAGTTTTCTCTTGATGATTCTTTTTCTCTTTTTTTTTTAAGGCAGGGTTTCACTCTGTTGCCCGGGCTGCAGTATTGTCTCGGCTCACTGCAACCTCTGCCTTCCAGGCTCAAGTGATCATCCCGTCTCAGCCTACTGAATAGCTGAGACCACATGCACATACCACTGCATCCAGCAAATTTTTGTATTTTTGGTAGAGACAGGGTTTCACCATGTTGCCCAGGCTGGTCTCGAACTCCTGAGCTCAAGCAATCTGCCCACCTCGGCCTCCTAAAGTGCTGCGATTACAGGCGTGAGCCACCATGCCTGGCATCTCTTGATGATTCTTGATGTTTTGACACAATTATTCTGGTTACTATCACCTGGTAATCATCTTTACATCACTAACCTAATCGAGCATTTTTAATAAAATGTTTCCAGGTCAGCAACCAGCACACAAGCACTGGGCACAATTCTCCTGAGTACCCACCTCATCTCTATCACCTCTGCAGCAGTTTGGCTGAAGGACAATTTAGCAGGATCAATAAAACACTTAATATGTCCATTCTCTGTCCCAGAAGCCACAGCACATGTGCATAAGGAGGCATGTGCAAAAACAATCACTGCAGCACTGCAAATGAAAACACTGGAAACAACCTCTGTGTTCGTCAGTAGGACTGTGGATTTTAAAAACTATGGTTTTTAAATGAAGTGAAAGCTGGGCATGGTGGCTCAGGCCTTGTAATCCCAGCACTCTGGAAGGCTGAGGCAGGTGGGTTGCTTGAGCTCAGGAGTTCAAGACCAGCCTGAGCAACATGGCGAAACCCTGTCTCTATTAAAAAAAAAAAAAAAAAAGAAAAAGAAAACAAACAAAAAAAAAACAATAGCTGGGTATGGTGTTGTGTGCCTGTAGTCCCAGCTACTCCAAGAGGCTAAGCCAGAGGTTGCAGTGAGCCGAGATCCCACCACTGCACCGCAGCCTAGGCAACAGAGGGAGACCCTATCTAGGCGCAGGGGGTGGGGGGGGGGGAGTTCAAATCCATGATTATCAGTGGCTCGAATCAGACTGATAAAGGGCACTCAAGGCACACTGTCTCCACATTTAAATCCACAAACACACCTCCTCTGTGACTCTCCAACAATATAAATATTCTGTCTTGCTTAAAAACAAATTCAGCCAAAAACAAAAAAAAAAACCCAACACTTTTGTACAAGACCAATTTTTTAAAACTTACACATAATCTCACATGATTTAATAAATATTTTTACTTTTAATCCAAAACGCAATTGTGTTCCAAGGCCTGAGCCAAACTTCACTTCATTACAATAATGTCTGTTGCCCACATAACTATTTTGTAGTTGTTTAATTCACTTGTTACGGTTCTAATCAATACAGAAAAATTAGTGAGGAAGCAAAACTACTCTATTTTGAGGAAGCAAAACTATTCTAATAGTTTGGAAGTCTGAGGACTTCCAACAGTTCATCTCACTCTTGGACTACTAATCTCTTCCAGTGGGGTCCCTTAGACCCCACTGCCCCTTCTTGAGGGATTTTGATAATTGGCCAGGTTTGGGAATCTATAGTTTAATAGATCCTTTGGGCAGCAGTTCTCAACCTTTACTGCCTATGATTTTTTTTTTTTTTTAATGAGATGGAGTCTTGCTCTGTCACCCAGGCTGGAGCGCAGGGGCGCAATCTCGCCTCACTGCAACCTCTGCCTCCTAAGTTAAAGCGATTCTCATGCTTCAGCTTCCAGAGTAGCTGGGACCACAAGCACATGCCATCATACCCGGCTAATTTTTTGTATTTTCAGTAGAAACAGGGTTTCACCATGTTGGCCAGAGTGGCCTTGAACTCTTGGCCTCAAGTGATCCACTCACCTCGGCCTCCCAAAGTGCTGAGATTACAGGCACGAACCACCGCAACTGGCCTATTATTTCAAAAAATATGTGAAGGCCGGGCGCAGTGGCTCATGCCTGTAATCCCAGCACTTTGGGAGGCTGAGGCAGGCGGATCACAAGGTTAGGAGTTCGAGACCAGCCTGACCAACACGGTGAAACCCCATCTCTACTAAAAATACAAAAATTAGCCAGGCACGGTGGCACGCACCTGTAATCCCAGCTACTCAGGAGGCTGAGGCAGAAGAATCGCTTGAGGCTGGGAGGCAGAGGTTGCAGGGAGCTGAGATCGCACCATTGCACTCCAGCCTGGGCAACAGAGCGAGACTCCATCTCAAAAAAAAAAAAAAAAAATTGAAAACTATCACTCCCCTACAGATTTATTTAGTAAGAGTAGCTGAGAAGTGGGTTCTAGTCACTAAAATTTTTTTTAACTTCCTCAGATTGAGAACCACACTTAGAAGCAGCTGCTTTAGGAGTTATCACTATCAAGCCAACTGAGCCCATCATCGTTATCTGCATGGTCCACAGGAAACCCAGTGGTATGGTAGAAGACAAGGTGAAGCACCAAGCCCTAGTTTTATTTGATTTAACAGACTTGGGCTGATAGGACCAGATTCTACAGGCATACTAGGACACATTACAGACTAGGGCTAAGAAGCCCTGGCTTCAGGTAAAGATAAAGTCACTATACTAACAGCAGAACTTGGTAATATCATTTAACTTCTCTGAGGCTCAAGTTATTAATTTTTTAAAGAAAGGATTAGAGTAAATGACCTCTGATGATCCTTTGATCTCAAACACCTTGATGATTTCTAACCATGTTGCTACAAATCAGTCAAATGAATAAGCAGAGTGGTCCTTACATTAATGCATGAATATCTTCTGCAAATATCAGATTAATCTGATACAATTTTGGGCTTGCTTACATAAAATTCCTATTCCTCATCACACCATAAGAAATCTTAACTGAACATAGTGTATTCTATCAAGTCAATTACAAATGAAAATTAAACTGGTCACATAAGCCCCAAAGTAAATATAAACATTTGGAATAAAATAAAAAAAAATTTTTTTTTTTGAGATGGAGTTGTGCTCTTGTTGCCCAGGCTGGAGTGTAATAGCGAGATCTTGGCTCACTGCAACCTCCGCCACTCGAGTTCAAGCAATTCTCCTGCCTCAGCCTCCCGAGTAGCTGGGACTGCAGGCATGCACCACCACGCCCGGCTAATTTTGTATTTTTAGTAGAGATGGGGTTTCTCCATGTTGGTCAGGCTGGTCTCGAACTCCCGACCTCAGGTGATCTGTCCACCTCGGCCTCCCAAAATGCTGGGATTACAGGTGTGAGTCACGGCACCTGGCCGGAATAAAGTAAATTTTTAAAGTAACTCTTTAACCTTTTCACTGTCAACACCATCCTGATGTTTTTTAATAAATTTTTTCCATCTGTAAAAGTTGTTGTAAAATATATGTAACATAAAATGTACCATTTTAATCATTTTTAAGTGTACAATTCAGTGGTATTAAGTACATTCACACTGTTGTGCAACCCTCACCACCATCCACCTCCGTAACTTTTTAATCTTTTCCAAATGAAACTCTGTATGCATTAAACATGAATTCCTCATTCCCTCCTCCCCAGAGCCCCTGGCAATCATTATTCTAATTATTGAATTACTGTTTCTATGACTTTTATACTCCAGACACCTCATATAAGTGCAATCATGCAATATTTGTCCTTTTGCGTCTGGTTTTTTTCATTTAGCATAACAAGCTGAAGGTTCATCCATGTTACAGCAGTGTCAGAATTTTCTTATTTTTTAAGGCTGAATAATAGTAGTCCATTGTATTCACACACCACATATTGTTTATCTATTCATCCATTGATGGACACTTGGGCTGCATCATTCTGATTTTTTTTTTAACCATCAGTAGTTATTTTGAAGTCACATACAAAAAAGATGAATGAACTTTATGTCATCAACTATTTTTTTCTTTTCAAGAGAGAACAAAGTTTCACTCTGTTGCCCAGGCTGAAGTACAGTGATGTGATCATAGTTCAATGTAGCCTCAACCGCCAGGGCTCAAGCAATCCTCCACTTCAGCCATACACAGGTATATGCCACCATACCCAACTAATCTTTTAAAAATTTTGCCCAGGCTGGTCTCAAACTCCTGACTTCAAGTGATCCTCCCATTTAGGCCTCCCAAAGTGCTGGGAGTACAGGCATAAGCCACTGCATCTAGCCAGTTTTTCTTTAAAAAAAAAAAAAAAAGTAGACCAACTTCTGAGCCACAAAGAACACCTTAAC
Source organism: Theropithecus gelada (assembly GCF_003255815.1). Taxonomy (NCBI): domain Eukaryota; kingdom Metazoa; phylum Chordata; class Mammalia; order Primates; family Cercopithecidae; genus Theropithecus; species Theropithecus gelada. The sequence continues at coordinate 7,870,275 of NC_037688.1, read as the reverse complement.
AAATTGAAAAGAATAGAAAGCAAACAAGGTATGCTCTAAGACCACATGTAATTAAACTAGAAATCAATAGCAGAAAGATAGCCAGAAAATCCCAAAATACATACTTGGAGATTAAACACCACACTTCTAAATAACAGATGGATCAAAGAAGTCTCAAGAGATATTTCTAACTAAATGAAAATGAAAATATGACTTATCAAAATTTGTAAGATACAGAGAAAGCAGTGCTTACAGGAAATTGTATAGCATTAACTATAAACATTACAAAAAAGATCTAAAAATCAATAATCTCAGTTTTCACTTAAAAACTTAGTTTTCTAGGAAAACTAAAAAAAAATCCAAAGTGAGAAGAAAACCAATTACAGCAGAAATCAATTAAACTGAAAACAAAATTAACAGAGAAAAATCAGTGAAACCAAAAACTGGTTCTTTGAAAAGATCAACAAAATTGATAAGCTTCTAGCCAGATTAAGAAAGAAAAAAAAAAGGCAAAGACACAAATTGCTAATAGAAAAAATGAAAAAGGGCCATCACTTCTAAACCTGTGGACATCAAAAGCAAAACAAAGAAATATTATGAAGGACTCTAATCCACAAATTTGATAACCTAGATGAAATGGAACAATTTCTTGAAAGACACAATGTATTAAAACTTACCCAAGAAGAAAAGACAATCTCAATGTACCTTTATCTATTAAGGAAATTGAATCAATAATCAAAAATCTTCTAAAGCAAAAGGCACCAGGCCCAGATGGGTTCACTGGTGAATTCTACCAAACTGTTTTAGATATTATCTCAGGCCAGGCGCAGTGACTCATGCCTGTAATCCTAGCACATTGGGAGGACAAGGCAGGCGGATCACCTGAGATCAGAAGTTCAAGGCCAGCCTGGCCCACACAGTGAAACCCCATCTCTACTAAAAAATACAAAAATTAGCCAGGCATGGTGGTGCATGCCTGTAATTCCACCTACTCAGGAGACTGAGGCAGGAGAAGCACTTGAACCTGGGAGGCAGAGGTTGCAGTAAGCCAAGATGGCACCACTATACTCCAGCCTAGACGACAGAGCAAGATTCCATTTCAAAAAAAAAAAAAGATATTATCTCAATTCTCTTTCAGAAACAGAAGCAGAGGAAGTACTTCCTAACCTATTCTATGAGGCCAGCATTACCCTAAACCAGACAGAAAAGAAACCAAAGAAAACTACAGAACAATACCTCTCATGAACACAGACAAATGCTAAATAAAATACTAGCAAACTGAATCTAACAATGTACATAAAGAATTATAGGCCGGGCGCAGCGGCTCATGGATGTAATCCCAACACTTAGGGAGGCCAAGGTGGGTGGATCACTTGAGGTCAAGAGTTCGAGACCAGCCTGGCCAATATGGTGAAACTCCATCTCTACAAAAAATACAAAAATTAGCTGAGCGTGGTGGCGCGTGCCTGTAGCTCCAGCTGCTCAGGAGGCTGAGGCAGAAGAATCGCTTGAACCCAGGAGGCGGAGGTTGCAGTGAGATGAGATTGCACGACTGCACTCCAGCCTGGGTGACAGAGCAAGACTCCATCTCAAACAACAACAACAAAAAAGAATCACTGGCATATATGGTTGACGCTGGAACAACACAGGTTGGATCTGTATATGTCCACTTATATGTGGATTTTTTTTCAATGAAACTTGGATTACAAATACAGTTGTAGGCTGGGCATAGTGGCTCATGCCTGTAATTGCAGCACTTTGGGAGGTTGAGGCGGGCAGATCATTTGAGCTCAGGAGTTTGAGACCAGACTGAGAAAAAGAAAGATTCAATCTCTAAAAAAATTTAAAAACTTAGTTGGGTGTGGTCATGGGCACCCATAATCCCAGCTACTTGGGAGGCTGAGGTGGGAGGATAGCTGGAGTCCAGGAGGCAGAAGTTGCAGTGAGCTGTGATCATGCCACTGCACTCCAGTCTGAGCAACAGAGTAAGGCTCTGCCTCAAAAAAAACCCAAGAATTATATTGGCTGGGCTGGGTGGCTCATGTCTGCAATCCCAACACTTTGGGAGGCCAAGGTTGGAGGGGCATTTGAGCCCAGGAGTTCAAGACCAGCCTGGGCAACAGGGTAAAATCATGTCTCTAAAATGAATTTAAAAATTAGCTGGGCAGAGTGGTGCTCACCTGTAGTCCCAGCTACTTAGGAGGGCTGAAGCAAGAAGATCGCTTGACCCCAGGAGGTCAAAGCTGTAATGGAGCCTTGATGGTGTCACTGTACCACAGCCTGGGCAACAGAACAAGACCCTGTTTCAAATAAATAAATAAAACAAAAAACTGGCAGGACATGGTGGCTCATGCCTGTAATCCCAGCACTTTGGGAGGCTGAGGCAGGCGGATCACAAGGTCAGGAGATCAAGACCATCCAGGTCAACATGGTGAAATCCCGTCTCTACTAAAAAACAAAACTTAGCTGGGCATGGTGGCGTGTGCTACTCAGGAGGCTGAGGCAGGAGAATCATTTGAACCAGGGAGTCAGAGGTTGCAGTGAGCCGAGATCACACGCCACTGCACTCTAGCCTGGCGACAGAGCGAGACTGCATCTCAAAAAAAAGAGAAATTCCAGACATAGATCTTACATCTTTCACATAAAAGTTAACTTAAAATGAATCACAGACCTAAATGTAAAACAAAAACTTAAAAATCCTGTAAGGTAAGGGGAACTCTAGCTGACTGTGGTTTGGCAAAGACTTTTTAGACACAATACCAAAAGCAAAATCCATGAAAGAAGGAATTGGTAAACTGGATTGTGCTAACACGTAAAATGTGTGCTCTGCAAAAGACACTATTTAAGAGAATGAAAAGATAAGTCAGGGACTGGGAAAAAATATTTGCAAAACACGTATCTAATAAAAGACTATTATCCAAAATATACAGAGAAATCAGACACAGAAAGAGGAATATTACATGTCTTACTCATATGTGGGAGCTAAAAAAAAGTTGATCTCATAGAAGTAGAGAATAGAATGATAGATACCGGAGGCTAAGCAAAGAGTAAGAGGGGCCAGGCGTGGTGGCTCACCCCTGTAATCCCAGCACTTCGGGAGGCCGAAGCAGGTGATCAGGAGGTCAGGAGTTCAAGACCAGCCTGGACAAGATGGTGAAACCCCATCTCTACTAAAAATACAAAAATTAGCCAGGTATGGTGGCATTCGCCTGCAATCCCAGCTACTCAGGAGGCTGAGGCAGGGAACTGCTTAAACCCGGGAGGCGGAAGTTGCAGTGAGCCCAGATCGTGCCACTGCACTCCAGCCTGGGTGACAGAGCGACTCCATCTCAAAAAAAAAAAAGAGTAGGGGAGATGGGGAGCTGATGAAGAATGGTTGGTTAATGGGTAAAAAAAATAAAGTCAGGTAGAAAGAATAAGTTCTAATGTTTGATAGCACAATGAGGTGACTTATAGTTAATAATTTACTATATATTTCAAAATAGCTAGAAGATTTGAAATGTTTCCAACATAAAGAAATGAAAAATGTTTGAGATGATACTCTAATTACCTTGATTTGATCCACATTGTATGCATGTATCAAAATATCACATGCATCCCATAAATATGTACAATTCTTTTATTAAGCATTAACTTTAAAAGAATCACAAAAAATACACACATACAAAGAACTCTTAAAATTTAACAATAAGCCGGGCATAGTGGCTCACACCTGTAATCTCATTACTTTGGGAGGCAACGGTGGGTGGATCACTGAAGGCCAGGAGTCCAAGACCAGCCTGGCCAACATGGCAAAACCCTGTCCCTACTATAAATACAAAAATTAGCCAGGTGCAGTGGCACATGCTTGTAATCCCAGCTATTTGGGAGGCTAACGCATGAGAATCGCTTGAACCCAGGAAGCAGAGGTCGCAATGAGCTGAGATCACGCCACTGCACTCCAGACTGGGTGACAGAGCGAGACTTTGTCTCAAAAAAACAAACTAAAAGAACCGCAGAAACAATAAAACAATCTGATTTTAAAATGGGCAAAAGATCAGAACAGACACTCCACCAAATAACATATACACATATCAAATAAGCAGATGAAGACAGGGCGTGGTGGCTCATGCCTGTAATCCCAGCACTTTGTGAGGCTGAGGCAGGCGGATTGCTTGAGCTCAGGCAGATCACGAGGTCAGAAGTTCAAGACCAGCCTGGCCAACATGGTGAAACCCCATCTCTACTAAAAATACAAAAATTAGCTGGGTATGGCGGCGGGCGCCTGTAAACCCAGCTCCTTGGGGAGCTGAGGCAGGAGAATCACTTGAACCGGGGAGGCAGAGGTTGCAGTGAGCCAAGATTGTACCACTGCACTCCAGCCTGGGCAATAGAGCGAGACTCCATCTCAATAAAAAAACAACAACAACAACAACAAAAAATAAGCAGATGAAAAGATGCTCAACATCATACATCACTAGAGAATTGCAAACTAAAACAAGATATCACTACACATCTATTAGAATGGTGAAAAGCCAAAACACTGACAACACCAAATGCTAACGAGGATGTGGAGCGACAGGAACTTCATTCATTGCTGGTGGGAATGTAAAATGGTACAGTCACCCTGAAAGACAGTTTGGCAGTTTCTTACAGAACTAAACATACTCTTACCATACAATCCAGCAATCGTGCTCCTTGGTGTTTATCCAAATGAGCTAAAAACATGACCACACAAAAACCTACACACAGACGTTTATAGTAACTTCATGCATAATTGCCAAAACTTAGGAGCAACCAAAATGTCCTTCAGAAGGTGAATAGATAAACTCATACACCTATACAATAGAGTATTATTCAGCAGTACAGAGAAAAGAGCTGGCAGGGCAGGGTGGCTCACACCTGTAATCACAGCACTTTGGGAGGCTGAGGTGGGTGGATCACCTGAAGACAGGAGTTTGAGACCAGCCTGACCAATACGGTAAAACTCCGTCTCTACCAAAAATACAAACATTAGCCAGGCAGGGAGGTAGGCACCTGTAGTCCAAGCTACTTGGGAGGCTGAGACAGGAGAATTGCTTGAACCCAGGAGGCAGAGAGTTTGCAGTGAGCTGAGATTGCACCACTGCACTCCAGCCTGGGCGAGAGCGAGACTCTGTCTCAAAAAAAAAGAAAAGAAAAGAGCTATCAAGCCAGAAGGAACATGGAAAGAAGCCAATCTATATGATTCCAACTATTTGACATTCTGTAAAAGGTAAAACTATGGAGACAGTAAAAGGATCAATGGATGCCAGGGGTTCAGGTAGATAGAGGGAGGGATGAAAAGGTAGAACGAGGGGGATTTTTAGGGCAGTGAAACTACTCAATATGATACTATAATGGTAGATACATGTCATTATATATTTGCCAACACTCATAGAAACGGCAACACCAAGAATGAACTCTAAACTACGGACCTTAGTTAACAGTGATGTATCAATACTTGGCTCTTCAGTTTTAACAAATGTACCACACTATTTCAAGACGTTAGTAACGGGGAAATGTGAGGGAGAGAGAGAAACTATGTACTCCTGCTCAATTTTTCCACAAACCTAAAACTGCTAAAAATAATAATAAATAAATTCTATTAAAATATATAGTCAATCCTCCATATACTCAGGGGATTGGTTTCAGGAGTCCCCTTGTTTACCAAAATCTGTGCATACTCTAGTCTCCCAGTCAGCACATCATATAGGCAGGTTTCATGTCCTGTAAATACAATTTTTTTTTTTCTCTTGGAGAGAGAGTCTCGCTCTGTCACCCAGTCTGGAGTCCAGTGGCACCATCACAGCTCACTGTAACCTCCGCCTCCCAATTCCCCTGCCTCAAGCTTCCCAAGCAGCTGGGATTACAATTCTCCTGCCTCAGTTTAGCAAGTAGCTGGGATTACAGGCGTGTACCACCATGCCTGGTTAATTTCTGTACTTCTGTTTAGTAGAAGTGGGGTTCTACCATGTTAGCCAGATTGGTCTTAAACTCCTGGCTTCAACTGATCTGCCTGCCTTGGCCTCTCAAAGTTCTGGGATTATAGGCATGAGCCACTGTACCTGGCCTACACTGTATTTTTATTTATTTATTTTTGAGACAGAGTCTTGCTCTTTCACACAGGCTAGAGTGTGGTGGTGCAATCTCAGCTCACTGCAACCTCCACCCTGTTGGCTCACTGCAACCTCCACCTCCCAGGTTCAAGCAATTCTCCAGCTTCAGCCTCCTGAGTAGCTGGGATTACAAGCGCACGCCACCAAGCCCAGCTATTTTTTGTATTTTTAGTAGGCACATGGTTTCACTATGTTGGCCAGGCTGGTCTCAAACTCCGACCTCAGGTGATCCACCTGCCTTGGACTCCCAAAGTACTAGGCTTACAGGCATGAGTCACTGACCCTGGCCTACAACTATATTTTTAATCCAAGTTTGGTTGAAAAAAAATCCACATATAAGTGAACCCATACAGACCCAGCCTGTGTTGTTCAAGCATCAACCATATATGCCTTGGGGAAGAAAAATTGAGGAGCTTCTTCCAAAGAGAAAAATCCATGACTATTTGGCCAAGGCCCTTACTAGGAAGAAACAGCCCCCTCATCTGTGAACCCTTGATACTGACTTAGCAAGAACCACCATGTTTCCCAGCTTCCATTCTCCATTAATCCACTTTCCCCACCACAATCAGAGTGACTTTTCTCACTCTGTTGCCCAGGCTGTTGTGACTTTTCTCACTCTGTTGCCCAGGCACAATCACAGCTCACCGCAGCCTCAACTTCCTAGACTCAAGCGATCTTTCCACTTCAGCCTCCAAAGCATCCAGGACTACAGGCGCATGCCACCACACCTGGCTAGTTTTTGTATTTTTGTAGAGTTAGGGTTTTGCTATGTTGTCCAGGCTGGTCTCAAACTCCCGGGCTCAAGCAATCCTCCTGCTTCAGCCTCCCAAAGTATTAGGATTACAGGCACGAGCCTGGCACAGAGTGACTTTTAAAAACATGAATTCTGGGACCAGGCACAGTGGGTCAAACCTGTAACCCCAGCATTCTGGGAGGCCAAGGCGGGAGGACGGCTTGAGGCCTGGAGTTTGGGAATAGCCCGTCAAACAAAGTGAGATCCTATCACTACAATTCAAAAAAAAAAAAAAAAAACAACGCTGGGCACAGTGGCTCATGCCTGTAATCCCAGCACTTTGGGTGGGGGGTGGATCACCTGAGGTCAGGAGTTTGAGACCAGCTTGGCCAACATGATGAAACCCCATCTCTACAAAAATGGGCCAGGCATGGTTGTCCGCGCCTGTAGTCCCAGCTACTTAGGAGGCTGAGGCAGGAGAATCACTTGAACCCAGGAGGTGGAGGTTGTGGTGAACCGAGATCATGCCACTGCACTTCAGCCTGGACGACAGGGTGAGACTCTATCTCAAAAGAAAAAAAAAAAAAAAGTCCCTATCTTGCCCAGGCCTGAGAGATGGCCTTGTCTACTGACTTCCCCAGGAACTACTGCAAACTCCTAAGGTAGCTGTGACCTAGAGGCTGAGTGCCGCTCATCTTCCGGAGCCTTCCCTTACAAGGGCCATACTGCTGTTTCTTTATACTGCTGCTACCATGCTTGTTAGTTTTTACATGTAAATGCTGAGTTTTAAAATATTTGATTGGGGGACATTTTGGGGGGAATCACTGGAAAAATTCACTCCCAGTAGGAAATCTTCCTATAAGGAAGGCTGTATGGGTTATGTTAGCCTGAGGACAGGAATGATTCACACCCTGTTAAGAATATTAGCACAAGTTGCCCAGGTGTGGTGGCTCACGCCTGTAATCCCAGCACTTTGGGAGACTGAGGCAGGCAGATCACGAAGTCAGGAGTTCAATTCCAGCCTGGCCAACATAGTGAAACCCCATCTCTACTAAAAATACAAAAAATTAGCCGGGCATGATGGCAGGCGCCTGTAATCCCAGCTACTCGGGAGACTGAGGTTGCAGTGAGCGGAGATTGCACCACTGCACTCCAGCCTGGGCGACAGTGTGAGACTCCATCTCAAAAAATAAATAAATAAATAAATAAATAAATAAATAAATAAATAAATAAATAAATAAATATTAAAAAAGAGAATATTAGCACAAGTTGAAGAAACATGTAATTCACATTTCACTTCAAGGGAAAGCAAGCATCTTACTCCTGCTTACTGAATTGAGGCTGTGAGAACTTTGTCTACTAAGCAGAAGTTTGCAGGTCATAGGTCTGTTTTGGTTTCCTTCAGCTACCAAGAGCTAAAAGAAAAGGCCAGGTATGACTTTGGACAAAGGTCTTCCTTGACAGTCCTGGCCACTGACAAAAAGCCAAGTAGAGTTCACTACAGGGAGGATTAACTTCCCTTCATGCATGCACGCATGGGGCACCAATCATCCCAAACCCACTTCAGTTTCCTAGGGCCTGCCTTGCTTCTCTTTGCCTGGGGTGACAGCTCATTAACAGATTCAGTTAAAAACTATTTCCTTTTTCACCCTTAGCCTGTTTTCCCTATTAGAGTGAACCCTTAAGACAACCAAGTAGCTTGAAGAGGAAAGGTTTCTCCTTTTAGAAGCATTACAGCTAACAACAGAAAAAGGATCAAGAGAATGAGAATATTATAAACTTATAGTCCAAATAATGAATTAATAAACATAGGTAGTAATCATTAATAACTACTAATACCACAAAAAGACATTAAGATACGTGTCTTCTGCGATATCTACATACCACCATTTATGATGCATTTTTGGAAAAAAAAAAAAAACACCACAAAATCTTAACAAATCTCTAGACCTAATTACAAATTTATAGAAAATACAGGGGAGGCCGGGCGCGGTGGCTCAAGCCTGTAATCCCAGCACTTTGGGAGGCCGAGACGGGCGGATCACGAGGTCAGGAGATCGAGACCATCCTGGCTAACACGGTGAAACCCCGTCTCTACTAAAAATACAAGAAAATTAGCCGGGCGAGGTGGTGGGCGCCTGTAGTCCCAGCTACTTGGGAGGCTGAGGCAGGAGAATGGCGTGAACCCGGGGGGGCGGAGCTTGCAGTGAGCCGAGATCGCGCCACTGCACTCCAGCCTGGGGCACAGAGCAAGACTCCGTCTCAAAAAAAAAAAAAAAAGAAAATACAGGGGAAAAGGGATCATAGTAAACTGACGCCAGAAGAATATAACCAGCAAAATCCAGATAGTAAGAAAGTCCATAGGAAACAACACTTGATTTCTTCAACAAATAAATATGGGGGAAAAGAAATGGCAGAGAAATCTATAAATTAAGATTTCAAATGTATCTCAAACAATAGCAATGAAAGAATCTTGTTTCGATTTTGATTTGAGCAAACTTTTAAAAATTATTATGGGACAATTGAGGAAATATGAACATTGGATATTTGATACAACAAATGAATTATTTATTGTTCATTTCTTTTAGGTATTAATAATGGTGTTATGATTATGCCTTCTTTTAAGTCCTTATCTAAAGATACACAAAGAAATATTTATATGAAATTATGTGATACTGGCCAGGCGCAATGGCTCAAGTCTGTAATCCCAGCACTTTGGGAGGCCAAAGCGGGTGGATCACCTGAGGCCAGGAGTTCAAGACCAGCCTGGCCAACATGTTGAAACCCCGTCTCTACTAAAAATATAAAAATTAGCCAGGTGTGGTGGTACATGCCTGCAATCCCAGCTACTCAGGAGACTGAGGCAGGAGAATCACTTGAACCTGGGAGGCAGAAGGTACAGCAAGCACAGATCATGCCACTGCACTCCAGCCTGGGTGACAGAGCGAGACTTGGTCTCAAAACAAAAAAAGAAGAAAAAAAAAGAAAGAAATTTGTTTCAAAATAAGGTGGGAGGTCCAGGCACGGTGGCTCACACCTGTAATTCCAGCACTTTGGGAGGCCAAAGTGGGTGGATTGCCTGAGGTGAGGAGTTTGAGACCAGCCTGGCCAACATGATGAAACGAATCTCTACTAAAAATACAAAAAAAAAAAAAAAAATTAGCTGGGTGTGGTGGTGGGCACCTGTAATCCCAGCTATTCGGAAGGTCGAGGCAGGAGAATCTCTTGAAACCAGGAGGCAGAGGCTGCAGTGAGTCAAGGTCATGCCACTGCACTCCAGCCTAGGCAACAAGAGCAAAACTCTATCTCAAAACAAAAAAGAAAAGAAATTGTATACATTTGCAAAATCTCTTACAAATTAATAAGAAAAAGACAAACACCTCCAAAAGAAAAATGAACAAAGGCAATAACTCAAAAGAAAAATAAATAGCTAAAGAATGTACAGATATATGCAAATTGTCAGTAAATACTACAAAATTGGCAAAAACTGCTTCCTTCTGCATTCTTTTTTTTTTTTTTTTTTATGGAGATAGGGTCTCACAACATTGCTCAATGGAGAAACAACAGTCTTTTCAACAAATGGTTCTGGGACAACTGGATACCCACAGGCAAAGGAATGAAATGGGACCTCTACCTCACACCGTATTTTAAAAATGAACTCCAAATGGACTGGGCGTGGTGGCTCACACCTGTAATCCTAGCACTTGCAGAGGTCAAGGTTAGAGGACTGCTTGAGCCCAGGAGTTCGAGACCAGCCTGACAAACATGGTGAAACTCTCTCTTTACTAAACATGCAAAACTTAGCCAGGCTTGGTGGTACATGCCTGTAATCCCAGCTACTCGGGTGCTGAAGCATGAGAATTGCTTGGACCGAGGAGGCAGAGGGCGCAGTGAGCCAAGATCACACCACTGCACTCCAGCCTGGGATATAGAACAGGACTCTGTCAAAAAAAAAAAAAAAAAAAAAAACCCTCAAAATGATCAAAGACCTAAATATAAGAGCTAAAACTATAAAACACATAGAAGGAAACAAAGTTCACAAGTAAATCTTCAGCATTCTGGATTTAGCAACAGTTTCTTACATATGACAAGCAACCAAAGAAAAAGACAAATTAGACACCATCAAAATAAAACTTTGTGCTTTAAAAGACACTATCAAGAAAACAAAACGATTAAAGCTTATAATCAGTTGAATTATTTAAGAAAAAAAAACCTAAAAGAAAAAAAAAGAAAGTAAAAAAAATCCACAGCATGAGATAAATAGCTACAAACCATCCATCTGATAAGGGTCTAGCATTTAGAACAAGCTCATCCAACCCACAGCCATGAGGCCCATGATGGCTTTGAATGTGGCCCAACACAAACTTGTAAACTTTCTTATAACATTATGAGATTTTTTTGGTAATTCTTTTTTAGCTTATCAGCTGCCATTACTGTTAGTGTATTTTATGTGTGGCCCAAGACAATTTTTCTTCCAATGTGGCCCATGGAAGTCAAAAGATTGGATACCCCAATCTAGAATATAAAGAACTCTTTTAGCTGGGCGTGGTAGCGACATGCCTGCAGTCCTACCTACTCAGTAAGATAAGCCAGGAGGATCATTTGAGCCCAGGAGGGCAAAATGGCAGTGAACTATGATCATGCTACTGTACTCCAACCTGGGTGATAAAGTAAAGTCTCATCTTAAAAATAAAATAGACCAGGCACAGTGGCTCATGCCTCTAATTCCAGCACTTTGGGAAGCTGAGATGGGCAGACTGCTTCAGCTTAGTAGTTTGAGACCAGCCTGGGCAATATGGTGAGGCTCCGTCTATACTAAAATACAAAAAAAAAAAAAAAATTAGCCAGGCACAGTGGCATGCGCCTGTGGTCCCAGCTATGGGATGCTGAGGTGGGAGATTGCTTGAGCCTGGGGTGGGGGCAGAGGCTGCAGTGAGTCAAGATGGCATCACTACACTCCAGCCTGGGTGACAAAGCAAGACTCTGTCTCAGTAAAATAAAATAAAATAAAATAAAATAAAATAAAATAAAATAAAATAAAATAGAACTCCTATAGCTCAACAATAAAAAGATAAATAACTCAATTTTAAAATGGTCAAAAGATTTGAATAGATATTTCTCCAAAGATGTGTACATGGCCAACAAGCTCATGTAAAGATATTCAATATTGTTAATCACCACTAACAATCAAAATCACAAATGAGACACTTACTTCATACTCACTAGGTTGGCTATAATAAAGAAGACAGATAATTTAAAAAGTGCAGGCCGGGCACAGTGGCTCACGCCTATAATCCCAGCACTTTGGGAGGCTAAGGCAGGTGGATCACTTGAAGTCAGTAGTTCAAGACCAGCCTGACCAACATGGCAAAATCCTGTCTCTAAAAAAAAAATACAAAAATTAGGCCGGGTACGGTGGCTCACGCCTGTAATCCCAGCACTATGGGAGGCCAAGGCAGGCAGATCACGAGGTCAGGAGATCGAGACCATCCTGGCTAACACGGTGAAATCCCGTCTCTACTAAAAATATAAAAAAAAAATTAACCCAGCGTGGTGGCGGGCGCCTGTAGTCCCAGCTACTCGGGAGGCTGAGGCAGGAGAATGGTGTGATCCCAGGAGGCGGAGCTTGCAGTGACCTGAGATCATGCCACTGCACTCTAGCCTGGGTGACAGAGTGAGACTCCGTCTCAAAAAAAAAAAAAAATACAAAAAATACAAAAATTAGCCAGGTGTGGTGACACGTGCCTGTAATCTCAGCTACTTGGGAGGCTGAGAGGCACAAGAATCACTTGAACCCAACAGGCGGAGGTTGCAGTGAGCCAAGATTGTGCGACTGCACTCCAGCCTGGGCGATAAAGCGAGACTTCGTCTCAAAAAAAAAAACAAAAACAAAAAAAAACAAAAATGCTGTCAAGTATGTGGAGAAATTGGAAATTTAATTCACTGCTGGTAGAATATAAAATGTCACAGCCACTTTAAAAAATAAGTTGACAGTTCCTCAAAATGTTAAACAGAGAGTTAACATAAGACTCAGAATTTCTTACCTAAGTATATACCCAAGAAAAATGAAAACACATTCACATAAAAACTTGTACATGAACGTCTACAGCAGTAATATTCATAACAGCTAAAAAATGGAAACAACCTAAAAATCCTTCTACAGGTGAATGGATAAACAAAATGTGACATATATATGCAATAAAATATTCAGTCACAAAAAGGAATGAAGTATGACACATGCTACAACACAGATAACCTTTGGAAACACTGCGCTAAGTTTGAGAAGCCAAGCACAAAAGGCCACAAATTGTTATGATTCCACTTATATGAAAGGTCCAGAATAGACAAATACACAGAGACAGAGAGTCTCTATGTGGCTGCCAGGATTAGGGTGTGTGAGGGAGTGGGGAGTGATAATGGGTTCAGAGTTTCTTGAAACTGTTCTGGAATTAGTTGTGATGGTACAACCTTCTAATATACAAAACCACTGAATTGTACACTTCAAAAGGGTTAAATTTATGGTATGTGAATTATTATCTCAACAAAAATAAGAAGAAAATAAAGGATAACGTTTTTTGCCTTTTAATTTTAATTTCACTACACGCATATTTTGCTGATAAAAAAGAAATAATGTTGTCTGGGACAAAGCCTCAGCTTAATCCATGTCTGATAAAAAAACAAAAGACTGGAAACAAAATGGTCAACAAAAAATTGGTAAGATAAATTATGGTACATTAAATCAATGGAATATAACCAAAAATAAGACAAAAGAAAAATAAATAAATAAATGGAATATCACATACATATGTACTATGAATACAAGGTCATTCTAAAGGCAATGAGATATTAAAAATGGTATAGAAATATATTTGAAATGAGGCCAGGCGCGGTGGCTCAAGCCTGTAATCCCAGCACTTTGGGAGGCCGAGATGGGCGGATCACGAGGTCAGGAGATCGAGACCATCCTGGCTAACACGGTGAAACCCCGTCTCTACTAAGAAATACAAAAAATAGCCGGGCGAGGTGGCGGGCGCCTGTAGTCCCAGCTACTCGGGAGGCTGAGGCCGGAGAATGGCGTGAACCCGGGAGGCGGAGCTTGCAGTGAGCTGAGATCCGGCCACTGCACTCCAGCCTGGGCTACAGAGCGAGACTCCGTCTCAAAAAAAAAAAAAAAAAAAAAGTATATTCACAATATTCTGATGCCCTTCTCCCAAAGAAGAAAAAAAAATTAGACTGAAAACCAGTTCTAAGTTCTGGCCTCCAGACTATAAGAGAATAAATTTATTTTATTTAAACAACATTCTTTTATTTAAACAACAATAGGCTGGGCACAGTGGCTCATGCCTGTAATCCCAGCACTTTGGGAGGCTGAGGCGGGAAGATCACGAGGTGAGGAGCTCAAGACCAGCCTGGCCAATATGGTGAAACCCTGTCTCTACTAAAAATACAAAAATTAGCCGGGTACGGTGGCAAACAAAAAACAAGCAAACAACGACAACAACAAAAAACCAGGATGGGCTCACACCTGTAATCCCAATACTTTGGGATGCTGAAGTGGGAAGATTGCTTGAGACCACAAGTTCAAAACCCATCAAAATGGTGAGACCCCATTTCTTTCTTTCTTTCTTTTTTTTTTTTTTTTTTTTTTTTTTGAGACAAAGTTTCACTCTTGTTGCCCAGGCTGGAGTGCAATGGTGCAATCTTGGCTCACCGCAACCTCCACCTCCTGGGTTCAAGTGATTCTCCTGCCTCAGGCTCCCAAGTAGCTGGAATTACAGGCGCATGTCACCACGTCCAGCTAATTTTGTGTTTTTGGTAGAGACGGGGTTTCTCCATGTTGGTCAGGCTGGTGACCAACCTCACTGACCTCAGGTGATGCGCCTGCCTTGGCCTCCCAAAGTACTGGGATTACAGGCGTGAGCCACTGCACCCAGTGAGATCCCATTTCTATAAAATAAAATAAACAAATAAACAAAACCCAACTCTTTAAAGACATTAAAATTATGCTCACAGTAAGAGTCCATATTGATGAAAGAAAAAATATATATATATAAAAAAATTTAAAAGTCAAAAAATATTTACATCAAACTATTAACAGAAATTATATCCTGCTAGTGACATTACAGGGGTTTTCCTCCGTTATTTCAGCTATATTTAGGGACAGTGGTATAAACACCCCAAACAAACACGAAACTAAAGGGTGAATAACTTCAAAGAACAAAGACACTAAAATTTCAAGCCTTATCACTAGTACTGTATTAAGTCCAAGTTCCTGGAAATTAGCTAAGTCACCTAATTATAGAATTAAAACACAATCCTATGTTTTATTATTCTTGCTTTGCCAGGAATGTACAATACCTGACAGTGCTAAGAGTTAGGTTACTTTGACTAAATCAAAACAGTGACTACAAAGGGCCAGTAAGGGAAAACTAAGGCACTAAGTCCCAATTCTCAGGTCACAAAGCTGTTTAGATGAAACAATTTATTCTAGGATAGATTTGAAATCAAATATCTATTCTATAGAGTCTAAAGGTATTATTCAGGTATAAAAATTCTGTAAGAAAACTTTACCACCACCATCACCAACAAACCACTAGCCACAGGTTTACTCCCTAAAATAGCGCCAAGCCAACAGACTATAAAATATCCTCATATGAAAAGACAAGACTCTCAATTTTGAAATAAATCCCGCAGTTTTGCTTTTTTATGTTTTTAGAAAACGAGACTAAAGATCTACTTCATACTAATAACTGGTTTCTAAGAAAAAGCAACATGTAAAGGAAACACTGAAAATTACTTCAAAGACAAAAAAAATTAAAATGTTACTACTAAGAGTAAAACCAAAGAAAAACTTGAAAATTAAAGCCTTTCAAGTCACAATTTTAGATATTTCTCACTGAGAAAGTTCAATACTGCCAAGATGTTTTAAAATTAAAAAGTTAAAATTAGATGAGGCTATTTTTATTGATTAATATAACGCAAAACAGGCTATCACTACACATATTAGAACCGCTCAAATAAAAAAATGGTAACACTAAACGCTAGCAAGGATGCAGAGAAACTGGATATCTCATACGTTGTTGATAGGAATACAAGAGGATATAGTCATTCTAGAAAATAAATAGTTCAGCAGTTTCTCTAAAAACCAAACATGCACTTACCAGATGATCCAAACATTTGGGCATTTATTCCCCCAAAATGAAAACTTTAATTCATATAAAAATACTTATATACATGAATGTTTATAGCAGCTTTATCTGTAATAGTCAAAAAACTGGAAACCACCCTTCTGGTATGTCCTTCAACAAGTAAATGGTTAAACAAATTGTGTGGTTCAGCCATACTATGGACTACTACTCAATAGTAAAAAGAAATGAACCACTGATGCATGCAGCAATTTGGATGGCTCTCAAAGGAATTATGGTAAAAGAAAAAAGCCAAAGTTACATTCTGTATGATTCCATTTATATAACATTCTCAAAATGGCAAAATTACAGAGATGCAGAACAGATTAGTGGTTGCTGGAAGGGTGCATGCGGCTACAAAGCGGTAGCATGGGGAGCTCTGAGGTGATGGAGTAGTTCTGTATATAGAACTATAGACTGTTAGAGTGGCTACCCAGATCTACACATGATAAAATTGCATACTATTATATACACACATACACACAAATACATGTGAAACTGGTGAAATCTAAAAAAGCCTTACGGATTCTAACAATGACAATTTCCTGGTTCTTGACATTAAACTATAGTTATGTGAGCTATCACCACTAGGTGAAACTCGGTGAAGGGAACATGGGCTCTGTACTATTTTTCACAACTTCCCATAAATCTACAATTATTTCAAAATAGAAAGTAAAAAAAAAAAAAAAAAATAGTAGGGCTATGTATGAGGAGGTTAATATAATAACAAATGGAAAAGGTTTAGTATAGCATTTGAAACATGGTTATAAAGGCTTCCATTTTGTTGAAACTTTTATTACATTAATTTTTTTTTGAAAACACAGGTTTCTGCACTAAATATATACACCTATTTCAGCAAAAAGCATGACTTGAGCTACAATTCCTCAATTTAATTACCAAATACTACATGAAATCTCTTGTGCATATGATAAGATTGTTTTCAGACTTAAAATTGTCTAAGTGAATAGGGAACCAGTACACAACATAAATGGCTCAACATTCAGCTTTTTTCCCAAAAATCTTTAACTCAAATGTCTTTTACATCATCAAGTAACTTATCAGATGGAAATAAATGTATCATCTGCTGTGTGGTTCCAAATTAAGGAAAAGTCTAGCTCAAAGCCATCCTCAATTTGAATATATATAATCTCTTACAAAAAAACAATTACATGTAATCTTAAGAATAGTGAAAGAAACTTAAAGCCTTTTTGGCATTCCATAGCAGCTGAGTCCCTACCAAATATTCTGGGGTAGAAAGAACATTCTACTGGCCATCCTCTGAATTCCTCAGCAGACTCTAAGCTGTCCAGTCAGGTCTGTAGGAAACAGCAAATACCAGGTGCTGGTAACTAGTCTCTAATTCTTCAAAAAAGCATTATCTCTGGCCTACAGCCCCTTCAAGATTACTCTATACCTATGTGTGTGTGAGTGATTAATACAGTCTCTAGTGTTGTGGGTGTGATCCTGAAATAGTTTCCACCACTAAATGTTACTCTTAACAGAGTCAACAGAAGAGAGAATAGAAAGCTGTGTGAAATCATATAAAAGCTTGATTTTCTACTTTCCACAGAAAAAAAAATGACTTTAATTTTCTCAGCTTCAGCAGGTGCAAGAATATCTAACCATAGCCATGATGTCTATACCCTTCCTGTGATATTCAGTATGCAGGTTATCTGAGAACAAGTGAGAACCATCTGATCAGTTCAGTATCACCAAGGGAGCCCTTAAATTCTGTTCCCATGGACCCTTCTGTACTTCCAACACTATGATTTGTTGGCAGGAATTTCACAGAAGAAGTTGAGATGTAAGGCCATCTGGCATGCCAGGATCAGAATTTTTCTAATACACACCCCCGTCCCTGACTTAGAATTTTCTAGTATCCCTTTCTCATCCTATCTTTCCTGTAATGTAGTAAGCCTTTTGTGTGAACACTGGGTAAACAAATTCCAAAAAGTCACTCACTGTTTCTTTTTGCTTTTCAATAGTTAAAACTTTATGAGTGTTAAAAAAGAGTCCACAAAGACAAAGGGGGAAAAGAAAAAAAAAAGTCCAAACACTGAAATGTCAATGGTTAATGGTGACAGTGTTCACTGATCACAGATTTTGGATAAAAGATGGAAGTTGTGGAATGAAAGTTAAGTTAGTGGCCGGGCGCAGTGGCTCATGTCTGTAATCCCAGCCCTGTGGGAGGCCAAGGCAGGCAGATCATTTGACTCAGGAGTCCGAGACTAGCCTGGCCAACGTGGCAAAACTCCATCTCTACTAAAAATACAAAAATTAGCTGGTGTGGTGGCGGGTGCCTGTAATCCCAGCTACTCAGGAGGCTGAGGCAGGAGAATCACTTGAACCCAGGAGTGTTGAATTTGCAGTGAGCCAAGATCATGCCACTGCACTCCAGCCTAGGTGGCACAGCAAGACTCCATCTCAAAGAAAAAAACAAAACAAAACAAAAAAACAAATAAAGTTAAGTTAGCTGAACACAGCATACTAAATTTTGAGACATTCTTAAATATGAATTATATTGTTAGAGTACAATCTACACTATAGAAAACCTAATGTCTTCTTAAAAGCACATTTCAGTACCCAAATCAGTAAAATGCAATAACCTGAAGGTTCCAGTTCACTAAGAATTACTGTGGGCTATATTTGCAAATGCACAGAAATTAAACAAAGCACAAATCACTTGGAACAAGGCCTCTAAATTATTTCATATTCAATCTACTTTACTATGTCTGATTGCTTTGGAGCCCAGCAGTAACACCAATCTCACTGATAATACTGTGCAGAAATAAGCAGAGATAGGCCGGGCGTGGTGGCTCATGCCTGTAATCCCAGCACTTTGGGCGGCCGAGGCGGGTAGATCACCTGACGTCAGGAGTTTGAGACCAGCCTGACCAACAAGGAGAAACCCCATCTCTATCAAAGATACAAAATTAGTCGGGCATGGTGGCGCATGCCCGTAATCCCAGCTACGTGGGAGGCTGAGGCAGGGGAATCGCTTGAAACCGGGAGGCAGAGGTTGCAGTGAGCCAAGATCGCGCCATTGCACTCCAACCTGGGCACCAAAAGCAAAACTCCATCTTAAAAAAAAAAAAAAAAACACAGAAAGAAAGAAGCAAGCAGAGATAAGCCTTAATGCAGTGCTGAAGAAAGGAATGAACATCTCGGGCTTACTACAATATGGTGAAAAAAGGGCACTAGAGGATGGCACATACAGGACGATACTGCCCTACAGCAGTGAAGAGCACTACATCTCCGCCCTCCAAATCTCAGCTCCCCACTAGCGGGTCTACCTATACATCCCCCTACTATCTTCTTCCCCAAACCAATAGTCCTTCTGGCCCTTATTTCCAAAAACACCACAAACATTTCCCCAGTCACTCAAGTTCAAAGCTACAGTGTGATTATTAAATCCACTTAAGGAATCTGAATCCTCTCCATCCTTACCCTGTAATGCCTCTCACATTCACTCTCCCTTCACATCCCCATTCCCACCATCCTAGTTTAAGAAATTATATCTTAAACCCAAGTTTCCCAACAAGGTCTTGATGTCCCCAAGCCAAATTTGTACTCCAAAACGTTGTTTTGAACAAGTCATCCAAGCCTTAAAAAAGCATCTACAGATCTGGCAGTACAGCCAACAGAAACCTATCCTCATGAGCTTGGACAAACACCAAGCACCTTCCACAAGAAGTTTCTGGACCCAGGGCTCAAGACCAAGTTCTGCAAATTCTCTGTATTTGCTACTTCTTGCCATCCCCTCTTTCTCCATAGCGATCAACAACTAAGTCTTTCCAAATAAAAGGGTTTATGGCTCGTTTTCATGGACAAGCAGCAGCAGGTGGACAGCATCCTACACCATAGCCAGTTCTGGAGGGCAGCAAAGCCCAAGAAAGAGAATCAGTGGAAGCAACTTAAAACATAAAAGGCCAGGCCAGGCGCGGTGGCTCATGCCTGTAATCCTGACACTTTAAGAAGCCGAGGTGGGCAGGTCAGAAGTTCAAAACCAGTCTGGCCAACATAGTGAGACCCCATCTCCACTAAAAATACAAAAATTAGCTGGGCATGGTGGCAGGCGCATATAATCCCAGTTACTCGGGAGGCTGAGGCAGGAGAACTGCTTGAACCTGGGAGGCAGAGGTTGCAGTGAGCCAAGATTGTGCCACCACACTCCAGCCTGGGCGAGAGAGCAAGACTCCCTCTCATTCATTCATTCATAATTAAATAAATACATAAGGCCAGGCACAGTGGCTCACACCTGTAATCCCAACATTTTGCGAGGGTGAGGTGGGAGGATCACTTGGGCCAGGAGTTGGAGACCTGCATGGGCAACGTGGCAAGACCCCATCTTTACAAAAAATACCAAAATGAGCCAGGCGTGGTGGTACTCACCTGTAATCCCAACTACTCAGGAGGCTGAGGTGGGAAGATCACTTCAGCTTGGGAGGCCAAGGCTGCTGAGACCCATGATCATGCCACTGCACTCCAGCCTGAGTGACAGAGCAAGACCCTGTCTCAAAAAAAAATTAAAAAAATAAATTTAGGCCAGGCACAGTGGCTCACACCTGTAATCCCAGCACTCTGGGAGGCCAAGGCATGTGGATGGGTTGAGCCCAGGCAAAGGTTGCAGTGAGTCAAGATCACACCACTGCACTCCAGCCTGGGCAAGAGAGCGAGACCCTGTCTCCATAAAATTAAATTAAAATTTAAAAATAATAAAAAATATAAAATTTTTTTAAAAAGCAGACAAAATCCCTGGTCTGTAGATACATGAAGAAGTCTGAGATGGTGAGCCCAAGAGTTTTATTTTGAAGACTTTAGATGAAATCCAATATCTTACTCTACATATTAAAAGAAATGTCCATGTCATGTGTAAGAGGGAAGACATAATAAAAGGAAAGTTAAACATAAGTGGGCTATACCAAGAGCATGAAGTGAGTACCTTTGAGAGTTCAGAGAAGAAACCAAAAACATCAAGGACTTAGGCAATGCAAGAGGTCAGAATTCTAAATAAGTCAACCAGTTTGGTTGAAGCAGAGAACACAAAAGACAGCTGCGAGAGACTATATAGCTGTCCCATAGTTCTAGTCCATTTTTCACATGCTTTCTGGTGTCCTCTCCCTATCTGGACTATCAGTTCAGAGGCCAAGAACCAATACAACGTGTTAACCTATTAGCTAACTATCAGTCACATCGTAAGAATTCAGACAACAATGGTAATAGTTTATTTAATCTCAGAACAGCAAAACATCGAGGTGCACTCTGAATTCAGATATTTTGAAATACCTGTATCAAAAACAGAAAAACTTCCTTAAGAAATAAGGACACTGGCAAGAATGGTGGCTCATGCCTATAATCCCAGTACTCTGTGAGGCCAAGGCAGGAGGAGTGCTTGAGGCCAGTTGAAGACCAGCCCGGGCAACAAATGGAGGCCCCATCTCTACAAAAAGTAAAAATAAAAAAATTAGGCAGGTGTGGTGACATGTGCCTGTAGTCCCAGGTACTCCAGGAAGCTGAGGCAGGAGGATCACTTGAGCCTAAGAGTTAGAGGATACCATGAGCTATGATCACATCACTCCACTCCAGTCTAGGCAGCAGAGTGACACCCAGTCTCTCAAAAAAAAAAAAAAAAAAAAAAAAAAAAAAAGAAAAAGAAAAAAAAAAGGGCCAGGCGCGGTGGCTCAAGCCTGTAATCCCAGCACTTTGGGAGGCCGAGACGGGCGGATCACGAGGTCAGGAGATCGAGACCATCCTGGCTAACATGGTGAAACCCCGTCTCTACTAAAAAATACAAAAAACTAGCCGGGCGCGGTGGCGGGCGCCTGTAGTCCCAGCTACTCCGAAGGCTGAGGCAGGAGAATGGCGTGAACCCGGGAGGCGGAGCTTGCAGTGAGCTGAGATCTGGCCACTGCACTCCAGCCTGGGCGGCAGAGCGAGACTCCGTCTCAAAAAAAAAAAAAAGAAAAAAAAAGAAATCAGGATAATGAGGCCGGGCACGGTGGCTCATGCCTATAATCCCAGTACTCTGGGAGGCCAAGGCGGGCAGATCACCTGAGATTGGGAGTTCGAGACCAGCCTGACCAACATGGAGAAACCCCGTCTCTACTACAAATAAAAAAGTAGCCAGGCATGGTGGCAAGCACCTGTAATCCCAGTTACTCAGGAGGCTGAGGTAGCAGAATCGCTTGAACCTGGGAGGCAGAGGTTGTGGCGAGCTGAGATTGTGCTACTGCACTCCACCCTGGGCAACAAGAGTGAAACTTCATCTCAAAAAAAAAAAAAAGAAATCAGGATACATGAATCAAAGCAAGAATTTCTAAGCACCCCGACACTCTTAACACTCCTGGGAATTGTTTAACGTATTTTTTGAAACTAGGAGGTCTCAGAATTGAAATTCTTTTTTCAATTTTTTAAAAAAATTTAACTGCTGACATCCTCTAAGGGAGGAGGCAAAAGAATGGAAAATCTGGTGAAGTGATAAGCAGTTTTTAAAGAGGTTTACAATCAGTTTTAAAACAGTAATCCCTCTGGGAAATGAAAATTCCTCTCCTAATCCCTTTGAGGGCAATATATTTGAATTAGGAACAAGAACATCTTGATCTACTAGGTACAAATATGAACCTTTTAGAGTATCTTCTGCATTAAATAGCAAGCAGAGGAAAAGACAATTTCTAATTTATCAAAAAAAAATAAGCATCTTGGACTTATATCTTTTGCTAGACACATGCAAGGAGGCTTCAGTAAAATGCAATTAAGGAACTTCAAGGTTTTCGTTGACAGTGATTACTTAACTGGAGCTTACTCCTGTGAAATGAAACTACCAGAAACCCTCAACATCAATTTGCTTGTCACTAAACCACAGGTTTACGCTTAGACTTGGAAATGCTAACAGGATGGAACCACAAGCCTTTAATAAAACGTGATGACCATGGAGAGCGCCCTTGAAGCTTAGCAACAGAGGACTCAACCCTAAAAGGGTTCCCTTTCTGGAATGTGAGGGCAGGTTTGACATGTACCACAGCACCAGTCCTAAAACGCTTGACTGCATTTTCCACAAAAGGTGGGAGTTGTAATAGTAGCATAGAGCAGACACCAGCCCACTGGAAGCAGATGGAACCCACCAACTCATTTTATCCAGACCTTCAAAAAGGTACACAAAACTCTCTCTCTCAGCCAAAGCAGGACAGATCTGAATGAATAAATCCAGGAAAAGGTTCACATGAGATAACTAATTGGTAATTTCATTTGCATGCCAAAGCCCTCAATGTAAAACAGAACCTGAAAAATGAAAAGCAATTTGAAAGCCCGTTCTCCATACTCAAGCTACACACACACACACACACACACACACACACACACACACACACACACACACACGAGACCCAAAAGCTTTGTTTTGCAAAACAAATAAGACTCAGTAACCTATTCCAACACAGGGACTCTTCTGAAGGGTGATCTAGCTGGAAACATTCCCTGCTTATGTACATAATTCACTAGGGGTCAGGTAAGATTCCATTTTCCAACAGCTGAACTTTAAACAGAAAGTCACTAGTGGTGCAATATTCACTCATTAGCATAAATCTCTACCCCCTAGAATGAAAAGCATTGGCTGCCTCTGCCAGGATGACAACTTTACAGTGAGAAGCTGGAGCCGCGGACCATGAACTCCTGGAAAGTTCTATCAGGGCCTCAGAAGAGCTCACCACCTTCGCCAGCCTAAACTTAGCGGTCACCCATCCCACGCCACCCTCTCCACAGACAGGGCATCTGTGATATGCGAATTTTTAAAAAATAAAAAGATTGGCCAAAGGGTCAAGAGCAGGCAATGCCTTACAGGGCTGACATGATTGCTGTCTGGGACTGGGGGAGGGGGAGGAGCATTCTGGATGTTTCTATTCTTGGCAAGGAAAGCACCTCCGGGTCCTGCACCATCAAAAAACACTCACACACCAATGTTCTCAGGGAATGAATGATATGCCCGTGCTAAGCGGTCTCATCTTGAGTTGTGATGACGGGGAAAAAGGTGTGGAGGGCTGGAGGCGGGGTGGTGGTCAGGGGTAGATGTGTTTGACTAAGGGGGATGGGAGGAGAGTGAATGGATAAAGGGGGGACCTGGGGAAGGTGTGGACGGTTAAGAGGGAGGGGAGGAAGGTGTGGACGACTAAGGGAGGACAGGAGAGCGGAGGGTGGGGACGGTTAAGGAGGCTGGGGAAAGGTGTGGACGACTAGGGGGGTGGGGATGGCCAGCAGCACCCCCGTGCACCAGAAGCAAAGGCAGGCCGTGGGGGTGGCCGCTCCCAGACCCTCACAACCCCCCACTGTGGGCGTGTGCTCGGCTGCGCTTTCGCACGGGCCAGGCCATCGGGCCGCAGGGCCAGCACTCACCCCACGACTCCCTGGTTGTAGTTCCTCCGTTTCCACGGGGTACCGCTGTACACGACCCCGCCGCCGTCTGCTCGGCCGCCCCCCGCGGCCCGCCCTCCGCTGGGCTGCAGCAGGCTGTAGTTGAGTCCATACGTGCTGGCCTTGTTGTCGCGCTTCCTCTTGTTGCTGCTGCCTGAGGCCGAGTCGGCGGGATCGGCGGCGGGGACGGCGGCCGAAGGGTGCGGGGACGAGGACGCCGAGGGGGACGAGGACGCCGAGGAGCCCGCCCGCCGGGCCCAGGCCCCGGGCTGGTGGTGGTTGTTGTTGTTGTTGGTCGTCTCTAGGGGCAGGAAGTCCCGCTGCTCCGCGGGCAGCGCGTGGCTGCCCAGCAGGCGCTCCCCGGAGCGGTACATGCCTGCCGGGGCCGGGGCCGGGGCCGGGGCCGGGGCCGAGGCCGCGCCGCCGGGGCTGCCGGTGCTGCTGCCGCTCCCGCCGGTGGCCGTGCTGCTGCTGCTGCCGCCGCCGCCGCCGCTCGCGCCGCCGCTGCTGTGACAGTGGTGGTTGAAGTAGAGGTTCCTCAGCCCCTGGGTCGTCTCCCAGATCTGCATCCACAGACTGTTGGACGGTCCGAGCTGCTCTGGCTGGAACCAGGCGATCCTCGGATCCATCAAACGGCGGCGGCCGCTGCCCCCGCCCCTCCCGGCCGCCTGCAGGGCCGCCGCCGCCGCCGCCGCCTCAGGCGCACGCCCGGCCTCGGCTGCTGCTGCTGCCGCCGCTGCTGCTGCTGCTGCTGCTCGGGGCCCGCCACGGGCGGCGCGGTCGCGCAGGGAGCCGGGCCGGCGCCGGCGGCGTCGCTCCCGCCCTCGGGGGCTCCGCGGGCCCTCCCCCCCTCCCTCCGCCCCTCCGCCCCTCCGCCGAGCCCCTGTCACTGGGGTCCCCGTGCAAATGGCGGCGGCGGCGGCGGCGGCTCCACAGAAGGACGAGCGGCGGCGGCGGCAGCGGCGGCGGCGAGACGCGCCTGCTCCGTAGCGTCCTCGCTCCTCCGGGCCGGGGCGGGGCCTCTGCCGGCTCCGCCCCGTTCGCTCCGCCCCCCCAGCCCCGCCCCGCCCCGCCCCGCCCTCTCGCGCTCGCCCCGCCCCCCCCCGCACCGCACAGCAGTCCCGGAGGCCGCGCCATGCGTCACAGAGGCCGCGGCGCTACGGGGCCGCAACCGCCCGGCCCAACCGTCCCTGCGCCATCCGCGGAGGTGTCCACGTACCTGGGCGTCCGGGGGCCTCTGACGCGCGCGCGGCTCCTCTGCCTGGGCTTCACCGGCGCTGAGACTGGACGAGACCGCATGGAGCTCGCCGCCCGCCCCGCAGGGAGCGCGTTGTGGGAGGCGCCGCCCCGCCCCTCGCTCCTCCCATCCCTGTGGCCGCTGGACCCCGGGCCCTCCCAACTCCCCCTGACGTCTTGGCTTCTGCCTGCTTTCTAAAACACTGTCTTTTTAAAAAAACAGCCTATAACACTTTCTGGTGGGGTGTGGACACGCCCCCCGCCCGAGCGCGTGCCCCGGGGCGGGCTGCGCGAGACCCTGCACAGCTACTTGCGCCCCGCCCTGCTGCGCCCTGGCCGGGGTAGGGGACCCCTCATCCCGGCCCGAAGCCACAGAAACCTGCACCCCATGCATAGCCCTGGGGGAGGCCACTAAGACTGAGAGTGTGAGCCAAGGGCTGAAAGCCACAGCCACACACTCAATCCACTTTACACGGACACGCAAACACGTGTAGATGCACACAGAAGCAGACACACTCCTGAGCGGCGTAGCAAAGACGCTCTCCTGCCGTAAGGTGCACCAACAGCCTTAGAAAGCTCTTCTGAGTTCAGCATTAAATTTTAAGAAAACCCACAACCTTTTAAGGCTAAAATGAAGATTTAGCATCAGCAAAGATTGTCCACTGGGTCGTTATTTGCATGTCTTTCAAATCTCTGTGGTTAAAAAGACAAGGAAAGGGGAATGTTAAGTATTTTAAATCAAGAGACAAAAAGTAATTGAACAGCTTCTATATGGGCCCGTTAAAGTTGATCCAAAGTCCAGAACAAGTCCCTGATGGCTGATAATGGCCTTCTATTTTTTTAATGACAAATAATGGAAAACTATGATAGAACTAAGTATTGCTCTACCTTTTTCTTTCTTTGGAGACTAACTCTTGCTCTGTCATCTGGAGTTCAGTAACTTTTTCCCAGCTCGCTGCAGGCTCGGCCTCTTGGGTTCAAGGGATCCTCTTGCCTCAGCCTCCGAGTAGCTAAGACTACAGGCACGCGTCAACAAGGCGTAGAGACAAAGTCTCTGCGTTGCCCAGACTGGTCTGGAACTCCTGGACTTAAGCGATCCTCCCACCTCGGACTCCAAAGCTGCTAGGATTACAAGGGGGTATGCCACCATGCCTGACCTTACCTATATATATATATTTTTTTTTTGATAAGAGAATAAATAGTATGACCATAAATACGGAAAACACACAAAGACCCTTCAGCTGCAAACAACAGCTTCCTTGGTAGTGTATACAGCCTGTTTCTTGTATGGGCTGCTCTAAGGGACCGTGGAGACAGGCCTTTCAGATGTATGTTCATGTCTCTGATCTTGCACTATGCCAGTTCAGGCTCCACTCAGGCATTCGAGGTGCCTTTGGAAAGCTCCAGAGCACTGTGGCCAGGGTTCACATTGGCCAAGTTATCATGTCCATCTGCAACAAGCTGTAGAACAAGAAGCATGTGATTGAGGCCCTGCGCAGGGCCAAGTTCAAGTTCCCTGGCTGCCAGAAGATCCACATCTCAAAGAAATGGGGCTTCACCAAGTTCAATGCGGACGAATTTGAAGACATGGTGGCTGAGAAGTGGCTCATCGCAGATGACTGTGAGATCAAGTACATCCCCATCATGGCCCTCTGGACAAGTGGCATGCCCTGTGCTCGTGAGGGCTTCCACTGTGCTGCCCCCTCTTAATACTCACCAATAAATCCTACTTCCTGTCCAGCAAAAACAAACAAACCAAAACCCTTCGGAATTTTGGTTCATTCTATTTGATTATTGCTGTTACATTACTAGAAATCAGTATTAAAAGTTTTCTCTGTCTGGGGGCGGTGCTGAAGCCTGTAATCCCAGCGTTTTGGGAAGCTAAGGTGGGCAGATCACCCGAGGTCGGGAGTTCGAGGCCAGCCTGACCAACATCGAGAAACCCCATCTCTACTAAAAATACAAAATTAGCCAGGTGTGGTAGTGCATGCCTGTAATCCCAGCTACTCAGGAGGTTGAGGCAAGGAATCACTTTAACCCGCGAGGTGGAGGTTGTGGTGAGCCGAGATCTCGCCATTGCACTCCAGCCTGGGTGACAGAGCAAGACTCTGTCTCAAAAAAAAAAAAAAAGTTTTCCCTGAATAAAATTTGCTATATACTAATTATTACATAGCCAGGAAAATAACTAGCGGTATTTTTTATGTTACTCACACTGACAAAAACAAAACATTGTGTAGAAATAGATTTTGTTTGATGACCTCATACTTGTTTTAAAAATTCAATCTCCGGCCGGGTGCGGTGGCTCACGCCTGTAATCCCAACATTTCGGGAGGCCGAGGCGGGCAGATCACAAGGTCAGGAGTTCCCGAGACCAGCCTGGCCAACGTGGTGAAACCCCATCTCTACTAAAAATACAAAAAATTAGCCGGGCTTGGTGGCACATGCCTGTAATCCCAGCTACTTGGGAGACTGAGGCAGGAGAATCGCCTGAACCTGGGAGGCAGAGCTTTTGGTGAGCCAAGATCGCACCATTGCACTCCAGCCTGGGTGGCACACTGAGATTCCATCTCAAAAAAAAAAAAAAAAAATATATATATATATATATATATATATATATACACACACACACACACACACACACATATCTATATGAGCAGGGTGCAGTGACTCATGCCTGTAATCCCATCACTTCGGAAGACTGAGGTGAAAGGATACTTGAGGCCAGGAGTTTGATAACAGCCTAGGCAACATGGTGAGACCTCTGTCTCTACAAAACATTTAAAAATGAGCTGGGCCTTTTCCTGTAATGTAGGATCAAGGTGATGAAAAAGAAAAAAAATATTCATCATGAAATTTGGAGGAGACAGATATCCAAACTATTATCAGATGCTAATTCATCAGTTACACCATAGTAATACCCTAAGTGTGTTAAGTAGAAGGCTTTCTTCAGCTGTAATCCCAGCAATTCGGGAGGCTGAGTCAGGCAGATCATTTGAGGTCAGGAGTTTGAGACCAGCCTGGCCAACATGATGAAACCCGGTCTCTACTTAAAAAAGAAATTAGCCAGGCATGGTGGCCCATATCTGTAATCCCAGTTATTCAGGAGGCTGAGGTGGGAGAATCGCTTGAACCTGGGAGGCAGAGGTTACAGTGAGCCGAGATCATGCCACTGCACTCCAGCCTGGGTGACAGAGCTAGACGGCATCTCAATAAATAAATAAATAAATAAATAAATAAATAAATAAATAAATAAGCTGTGCTTAGTGGCGAGTGCCTGTGGTCCCAACTACTCGGGAGGCTGAGGTGGGAGTATGGCTTGAGCACAGGAGGTCGAGGCTACAGTGAGCCATGTTTGTGACACTGCACTCCAGCCTGAGCGAGATCCTGTCTCAAAAGTAAAAATGACCAGGCACAGTGGCTCATACCTGTAATCCCAGTACTTTGGGAGGCTGAGGCAGGAAGATCACTTGATCCCAGAAGTTCAAGACCAGCCTGGGCAACACAGCAAGATTTTGTCTCAAAAGAGAAGAAAAGGAAATAAAAGTTAAAAATTTAAATATATTTTCTTAAACTCTACTTGAAAAAAAAATTCAGGAGAGGCATAGTGGATTACACCTATAATCCCAGCACATTGGGAGGTTTAGGCCGAAAGGTGGCTTGAGGCTTGGAGTTTGAGACCAGTCTGGGCAATATAGCGAGACTCTGCCTGTTAAAAAAAAAAAAAAAAAAAGTAACTACAAAAATTTTTTAAATTCAATCTCAAGACATAAGATCAGGGAAACATTTTTCTTTTTAATTCAAACAAGAAAAATGGAAAGCCCAAAAAACTAAACATTATTGGCCAGGCATAGTGGCTCACGCCTGTAATCCCAACATTTTGGGATGCTGAGATCACCTGAGGTTGAG
This sequence comes from Theropithecus gelada, assembly GCF_003255815.1. Classification (NCBI taxonomy): domain Eukaryota; kingdom Metazoa; phylum Chordata; class Mammalia; order Primates; family Cercopithecidae; genus Theropithecus; species Theropithecus gelada. The sequence goes on along the minus strand of NC_037688.1, from coordinate 7,840,717 downwards.
AGTTCAAGACCAGCCTGACCAACATGGAGAAACCCTGTCTCTACTAAAAATACAAAATTAGCTTGGTGTGGTGGCACATGCCTGTAATCCCAGCTACTCAGGGAGCTGAGGCAGGAGAATTACTTGAACTTGGGAGGCAGAGGTTGCAGTGAGCCAAGATCATGCCATTGCACTCCAGCCTGGACAACAAGAGCGAAACTCTGTCTGGAAACAAACAAACAAAAAACCCGTATGACCAGGCGTGGTGGTTCATGCCTGTAATCCCAGCACTTTAGGAAACCGAGGTGAGCAGATCACTTGAGGTCAGGAGTTCAAGACCAGCCTGGCGAACATGGTGAAACCCCATCTCTACCAAAAGTACAAAAAACTATCCAGGCGTGGTGGCATGTGTCTATAATCCCAGCTATTTGGGAGACTGAGGCAGGAGAATCACCTGAACCCAGGAGGGGGAAGTTGTAGTGAGCTGAGCTCATGCCACTCCACTCCAACCTGGGCAATAGAGGGAGACTCTGTCTCAAAAAAAAAAAAAAAAAAAAAAACTTTGTAGACTGTGATGTGTGGGCCGAAAGACAAGGCATCACTGTGCTCTTTCACCTGGAAAGAATGCATGTTGGTAACCGTGTAACTTATCCTTGTTTCAAGGTCTTCAGCAAATCTTGGTTGAATGTCTATCATCCATGCAGAATTGAGCTAATTGCTTTAGAGGTGATAAATAAGCAACCAGGGCCTGTGGCTGCCTTCCATGAATTTCCTGTCTGGTTGAGGAGGCAAAAAGAAGTAAATATTTAAACTCAAACTGCAATTCATTCAATTAATTCAATAAATATGGTCTTGAGCAACTATTAGATGCCAGATTCTGGGGATACAGCAACGAACAATTCTGATGAGGTCCCTGCCCTGGTGGACCTAGTTTGCCAGTGAGCAAGGGAAGCCTATAAAGTCAGACAGTGGTAAATGCAATGAAGAAAAAGAAGGCAGGCTAAAGGACAGTGACAGTATGCTATTTTTAGATGGGCTAATCAGGGAAGGCTGCTCTGAGGAAGCGATATTTGAGCCGAGCGGTAAGCGAAGGAGTGGGCTGTGACCATCTAAGGAGTGGTCCATTAGACAGAGGGAACGACAAACACCAAGGTCCTGGGTCAGGAACCTGCTCTGGGCGCAACAAGATGAGGCACTGATTGAGTGTCAGATGTGTGCCATGGTATAGAATTAAAAAGCATGTCTTCTGGAAGGTACCTTAAAAATCATTCAGCTGGGGCCGAGCGCGGTGGCTGTCTCCTGTAATCCCAGCACTTTGGGAGGCCAAGATGGGCAGATTGCTTGAGCCCAGGAGTTCGAAACCTTCCTGGCAACATGTTGTTTCTCCTAAAAATACAAAAAATTAGCCAGGCATGATGGCCTGTGCCTGCAGTCCCAGCTACTTGGGAGGCTGAGGTGGGAGGATCACTTGAGCACGGGAGACGGAGGTTGCAGTGAGCCGAGATCACGACACTGCACTCCAACCTGGGTGACAGAGTGAGAGCCCGTCTTAAAATCAATCAATCAGCTCCCTGGACATGGTGGCACAAACCTGTCATCTCAGCTACAGGGAAGGCAAAGGTGGGAGGATCCCTTGAGCCTAGGAGTTCGAGACCAGCCTGGGCACCCCATCAATTTTAAGAAAAAAAATTTTTAAAGAAAAAAAGCATGCAGTCCAAAGTAAAACAGTTGGGTATTTCACATACACTAAAATGTACAGTTGACCCTTGAACAACTCAGGGTTGGGGTAATGACCCCAGCAGCACTGTTGAAAATTGGCATGTAACTTTTTTTTTTTGAGGCACAGTCTCACTCTCTTGCCCATGCTGGAATGCAGTGGCATGATCTTGGCTCACTGCTGTCTCAACCTCCCGAGCTCAAGTAATCTTCCTGCCCCTGCCTACCGAGTAGCTGGGACTACAGACACGTGCTATCAAGCTCGCCTAACTTTTTCCCTTTTTTGTAGAGATGGGGTCTCACTGTATTGCCTAGGTTGCCTAGGCCCCACTTTGGCCTCCCAAAATATTGGGATCACAGGTGTGAGCCACCACACCTGGCCAGCATATAACTTTTGATTCCTCAAAATGTTAACTACTAGACAAGTGTGGTGGTTCATGCCTGTAATCCCAGCACTGTGGGAGGCCAAGGCCAGTGGGTTGCTTGAGGCCAGGAGTTCAAGGCTTTGGTGAGCTATGATCACACCTCTGCATTTCGGCCTGGGCAACAGAGAGAGATACTGTCTCTAAAAACAAAAACAAAACAAAAAACAGAGGCTGTGCACAGTGGCTCACACCTGTAATCCCAACAGTTTGGAGGCTGAGGTGGGAGGATTGCTGAGGAGTTTGAGACTAGCCTGGGCAACATAGTGAGACTCCATCTCTAATAAAAAAAAAAGAAAGGCAAAAACCCTAACTACTAATACTCTACTGCTAACCAGAAGCCATAGGGATAACATCAATATTTAATTAACACATATTTTGATTTATTTTATTTTATTTTACTTTATTTTTTTGAGATAGAGTTTCGCTCTTGTTGCCCAGGCTGGCGTGCAGTGGCGTGATCTCAGCTCACCACAACCTCTGCCTCCCAGGTTCAAGCGATTCTCCTGCCTCAGCCTCCAGAGTTGCTGGGATTATAGCCATGTGCCATCACACTCGGCTAATTTTTGTATTTCTATTAGAGACAGGATTTCTTCATGTTGGTCAGGCTGGTCTCAAACTCCTGACCTCAGGTGATTCCCCCACCTCGGCCTCCCCAAATGCTGAGATTACAGGCATGAGCCACCACACCCAGACAATGCTGTATTCTTATTATAAAGTAAGCTAAAGAAAATAAAATGTTACTAAGTAAATTATAAGAGGCCAGGCCCAGTGATTCATGCCTGTAATCTCGGCACTTTGGGAGGCTGAGGTGGGAGGATCACTTGAGCCCAGGAATTAGAGACCAGCCTGAGTAATATAGTGAAATTTCATCTGTACAAAAAAAATTTTTTTAATTAGCTGGCTGTGGTGTCACATGCCTGTAGTCCCAACTACTCAGGAGGCTGAGGCGGGAGGATTTCTTGAGCCCAGGAGGCAGAGGTTGCAGTGAGTTGAGATCGTGCCACCGTACTCCAGCCTGGGCAACAGAGCAAGACCCTGTCTCAAAATAAATTATGAGGAAGATAAAATGCATTTACAGTACTGTACTGTGTTTACTGATACCTTAACTTCATGTCATCTGTTTACAGGGTGAATCATCTGTCTGAAATGGCAGGCACCCACAGCTGCAGACCTCAATCTGGGTGGGGTACATAGCAAGCAATTCAACTTTTTCTTCTAAAAGAGGCACTTCCAGCATCACTAGAATGGGTCCCATATGTGAAACAAAGTTTCTACTCGAGAACTGAAAGAGATCAGTTTTTACTGCTATAGACAGTTTGCCAAAGAGACAATTGCTCACACAGATGATTGATTAGTGTTACCTGCTGTTTTAAGCAAATATTCTCAATAACAACTGGAAGTAACCACAAAATTATTACAGTACTGCACTGTGTACTACAGGTAATTTTTTTCAGTTATGATTTACTACTGCATCTTTATGTTTGTTTACATTTTTTGCAACTGTGAATGATGCCATGTATGATCTGTAAGTATGTTTGTGCGTCAGTTTGGGCAAATTTTAATTTTTTAATTTTTTAATTTTTTTTATTGTTTTTTTTTTTGAGACAGAGTCTCACCTTGTCGCCCAGGCTAGAGTGCAGTTGTGCGATCTCGGCTGACTGCAATCCCTGCCTCCTGGGTTCAAGCAATTCTCCTGCCTCAGCCTCCTGAGTAGCTGGGGTTACAGGTGCTTGCCACCACACCCGGCTAATTTTTGTATATTTAGTAGAAATGGGGTTTCACCATGTTGGCCAGGCTGGTCTCGAGCTCCTGACCTCGTGATCCACCAGCCTCAGCCTCCCAAAGTGCTGGGATTACAGGAGTGAGCCACTGCGCTGGCAAAATTTTAACTTTTTATAACAAGTTTGTGCACACTTTATGGTAGTAAATGATAAAATACACTAGTGTCTACATATATCTTGTGCATTCATACCTAACTTTTCTTAATTTTTTTTTTTTTTTTTTTTGAGACAGTCTCACTCTGTCCCCCAGGCTGGAGTGCAGTGGCATGACCTCAGCTCACTGCAGCCTCCGCCTCCTGGGTTCAAGTGATTCTCATGCCTCAGCCTCCCAAGTAGCTGGGATTACAGGGGTGTGCCGCCACACCTGGCTAATTTTTGTATTTTTAGTAGAGATGGGGTTTCACCATGTTGGCCAGGCTGGTCTCAAACCCCTGACCTCAGGCGATCCACCTGCCTTGGCCTCCCAAAGTGCTAGGATTACGGGCATGAGCCACTGCGCCTGGCCAACTTTAAAAAAATTTTTTTTTTTGCCATTTCTAGGCTATTCTGCAAGTTTTTTCAAATTGTCCCAAATCTCCAAAAAATTTTCCCATATATTTATTGAAAATATCCACATAAAAGTGAACTCACACAGTTCAAGGAACAACTGTATTCACTTTCCCCAACAAATCTGCAATGTTTTATCCCAAATAATCTACTGCTGCATTTTAAAAAATATACTACACCAATTTCAATAATCAATTTTACTCAACCTTTTCATTTTGCTATTTAGAACAAAAGAACAGACATTTATTGGAGTCTTGAAAATCATCTAAGTTGATAAGTCAAAAAACACAGCTATTACAACCCCAGACATGTTCCTCTGTAATTTAGCATCCTATTCATTCCCAATATTTTTCTTCCTAGACAAGAAACATGTTGAATTGATGGTCTTAACTTGCAAGATTTACTGAAACACCAAAGTTCTACAGAGTAAAAATTTAGTAGAGAAACAAGAAGAAAGAAAACTACCCAAGAATCATGCACATTTAAATGTATTTTCATTTAGTTATTTATTATTTTTAGAACTGAAGTGTCACTTTGTCACAGGCTGGCTTGCAGTAGTGCGACCTTAGCCCACTGCATCCTGGAACTCCTGGGTTGAAGTGATCCTCCTGCTTCAGCCTCGCAAGTAGCTGGGACTATAGGCATGTGCCACCATGCCGGGCTAATTTTTTCATTTTTTTGTAGAAATTGGGGGGGGTCTTCCTATGTTGCCCAGGCTGGTCTCGAACTTCTGGCCTCAAGCGATCCTCCTACCTGGGCTGGCATTACTATTCTAGTCCAGCCTCCCACTTCCCTGGTAAATCTGCAGGATTTCCTAGGCTGGTCTTGAACTGCTGACCTCAAATGATCCTCCCATCTTCACCTCCCAAAGTACAGGGATTACAGGTGTGAGCCACTATGCCCGGCCTTGATTTATTAACTTGAACACAACAGAAGGGAAATTCTACAACGACTACCTGATATTATTAGTAACTGTCATTAAGGCAGGATGTGGTGGCTTATGCCTGTAATCCCAACACTTTGGGAGGCTGAGGAGGATAGCATTGCTTCAGCCAGGAGTTCAAGACCAGCCTGGGCAACATGATGAGACTCCCCATCTCTACAAAAAATAAAATAGGCTGGGCGTGGTGGCTCACGCCTATAATCCCAGCACTTAGGGAGGCCGAGGTGGGCGGATGACCAGAGGTCAGCAGCCCGAGACCAGCCTGACCAACATGGTGAAACTCTGTCTCTACTAAAAATACAGAATTAGCTGAGCATGGTGGCGTATGCCTGTAATCCCAGCTACTTAGGAGGCTGAAGCAGGAGAATCACTTGAACCTGAGAGGCAGAGGTTGCAGTGAGCCGAGATCACGCCATTGCACTCCAGCCTGGGCAACAAGGGGAAACTCCCTCTCAAAATAATAATAATAACAAGAAGAAGAAGAAGAAGAAGAAGAAGGAGAAGGAGAAGGAGAAGGAAGAAGGGAGAAGGAAGAAGGAAGAAGGAAGAAGGAAGAAGGAAGAAGGAAGAAGGAAGAAGGAAGGAGGAGGAGGAGGAGGAGGAGGAGGAGGAGGAGGAGGAGAAGGAGAAGGAGAAGGAGGAGAAGGAGAAGGAGGAGAAGGAGAAGGAGGAGAAGGAGAAGGAGAAGGAGAAGGAGAAGGAGGAGAAGGAGAAGGAGGAGAAGAAGAAGAAACAATAAGACAAAATTAGCTGGGTGTGGTGGGTTGTGCACCAGTAGTCTCAGCTACTTTGGAGGCTGAGGCAGGAGGATTCCTTCAACCCAGGAGTTCAAGGTTATTCTTGGGTTGAGCTATAATCCTGCTACTGCACTCCAGCCTGGGCAACAGAACAAGACCCTGTCTCAAAAAAACAAACTGTCATTACAACTAAATTTTAGACAGTATGTGATTAATGTATTTTATTCTGGAGTTAGTAAAAACCATAAATAATAGTTTATTAATATTAGTATCTTCATCATTTACATTGTGAAGCATTTGCTCCAGTTATTAATAATCTTAGGCCCCATTTACAAACCTTCCTCTTTTTGCACAAAATATACATTATAGTTTCATGTTATTTTCCTCCTTTATAAATACCAGGAGGATTCCAAGTAGGGAAATATTTTCCAGTGAGACTTAAAAATAATTAGCAATGTTGAAGCTTGTATGCTGTTCAGAATAATCCAAATTTCTTTAATTATTTATTTATTTATTTATTTTTGAGACAGGGTCTTACTCTGTCACCCAGGCTGGAGTGCAGTGGCCCAATCATGGCTCACTGCAGCCTCCACCAACTTCCTGGGCTCAGATGATCCTCCCACCTCAGCCTCCCAAGTAGCTAAGACTAAAGGCATGCACCACCATACCCAGCTAATTTTTTGTGGTTTTGTTTGTTTGTTTTGAGACAGAGTTTCACCATGGGCTGGTCTTGAATTCCTGGACTCATGCGATCCTCCTGCCCCAGTCTCCCAAAGCTCTGGGATTAGAGGCATAAGCCACCTTGCCTAGCCAAAATGTCTTTTATTTCTACTGTTCTAGAAACAAAACTGCTCAGTTTACAAGCCACTTTGGGGTCTTTGGTGTGTATATATGTGTGTGATAGTTAATTTTATGTGTCAACTTTATTGGGACAGAGCATGCCCAGATTAAACATTATTTCTGGGTGTATCTGTGACAGCGTTAGTAAAGCAGATTGCTTTGGAGCTTGTATGCAAGCCTGAAGAAGACTTCTATTTCCTATAGCCACAGAGCTGAGACTGCTGAAATTCAAATGCAGAACCTCATTCTGTGACTGACTGAATTATATCTAGTCTCACAGGGCATCTACTGTTAAAGTGAGCATGTTGATTGGGAAACGACAGGATCCTGGAAATTGAAATAGGGATGTGTGGGAAGACCCTGATAAGATACATTGAGCCCCTAAAGTCTGATGTGTCTCCCTTGCCAGTGGAAGAGGCCTCCCCATCCCAGTGGTATGGGTCTCCCCATCACTCTCCAACCCCCATCTCAGGGAATTAACTCTGCATTGCCTGAGGAAACTGTAAAGTCCTCCACTGAGGCAGTTGACAGGCAAGACTATGCTGATTCTGTTACAGGACCACCCCAACATCCTCCTTTGGTTCTAGACCTGTAACTAGACCCAAGTACCAGTAGGCCCCTAAGGTCAAGTACAAAGTGTGATCCAAGAGGAGGAATGCGATGCTCCAAAAGAACTACAGCAGTCCTCCCAATCCATGGCTTTGCTTTCCACAGTTTCAGTTACCCACAGTCAACCATGATTTAAAAGTATTAAATGAAAAATTCCAGACGTAAGCAGCTCATACTTTTTTTTCTGTTTTTGTTTTGTTTTGTTTTGTTTTGTTATTGAGACAGACAGGGTCTTGCTCTCCACTCAGGCTTGAATACAATGGTGTGATCATAGTTCACTGCCGCCCCGAACTCCTGGGCTCAATCCATCTTCCCATCCCGGCCTCCCAAGTTAGCTAGGACTATAGGTGTGCACCACCAAACCTGGCCAATTTTTTTGTTTTGTTTTGTTTTTGTAGAGATGGGAGTCTCACTATGTTGTCCATGCTGGTCTTGAACTCCTAGCCTCAATGGAGCCTCCCACCTTGGCCTTCCAAAGCACTGGAATTATAGGCATGAGTTACGATGCCCAACCAACTCATAACTTCAATTGCGTCTTGTTCCGAGTAGTGTGATAAAATCTCATGTCATTGCTAAATGGTCTTAGGGTTGTTTAAAAGAAATAAAGAATAGAAATAAAAAAATACAATCCTTTTTTTTAAAAAAAACCAAAATTTTACACCATCCCACCCAGGATGTGAATCATCCCTCTGTCCAGCATAACCTGCACTGTGTATGCTATTCACTCATTTTCACTTAGTAGCTGTCTCAGTTATCCGATTGACTGTCATGGTATCACAGTGCTTGTGTGCAAGTGGCTTTTATTTCACTCAATAGTAGCCCCAAAGTGTAAGAGTAATGGTGCTGGCTATTCAGATATGCCAAAGAGAAGCTGTCAAGTACTTCTTCTAAGTGAAGAGGTGAAAGTGCACAACTTAATAAGGAAAGAAAAAAACTCATCTGTTGAGGTTGCTAAGATCTATAGTAAGAACAAATCTTTTATCTGTGAAACTGTGAAGAAGGAAAAAGAAATGAAATTCATGCTAGTTTTGCTGTCACACCTCAAATTGCAAGTTAGACTACAGTGAGTGACAACTTTCATTACAGCATGTTTGTTATAATTGTTCTATTTTATTATTAGTTATTGTTAATCTCTTCCGATGACTAATTTTTTTTGTTTGTTTTTGAGACAGAGTGTCACTCTGTCACCTGGGCTGGTGTGCAGTGGCACAATCTCGCTCACTGCAACCTCCACCTCCTGGGTTCAGGTGATTCTCCTGCCTCAGTCTCCTGAGTAGCTGGGACCACAGATGCACACCACCACACCCGGCTAATTTTTTTTCCTTTCTTTTCTTTTTTTTTTTTTTCAGTAGAGACAGGGTTTTGCCATGTTGCACAGGCTGGTCTCAAACTCCTGACCTCAGGTGATCTGCCTGCCTTGGCCTCTCAAAGTGCTGGGATTACAGGCTCAAGCCACCATGCCCGGCCTAATTTTTTTTTTTTTTTTTTAGTAGAGTCAAGGTCTTGCTGTGTTGCCCAGCCTGCTCTCAAAGTCCTGAGCTCAAGGGATCTTCTCTTCTCAGCCTCCCAACGTGCTGGGATTACGGGCATGAGCCACCACACCTGACCTAGAGCCTTTCTAACTCCCTAAACTGAAGAATTAAAGGCACAATCTCTGCTTAGTGGGCCCAAATCAATTAATTTAGCCTGACCCAGCCTTATGTTCTTTCCGCCATCATCCCATACCCTTTGTATCCATTCTCACACATGCTTTCCCATTTCTGTCCATATAAATTAGAAAACTCAAGTAGAGTAGTCCCCTCTTAGCCTAAGGAAATATGTTTCAAGACCCCCAGTGGAAGACTGAAACTATGGATAGTACTGAACCCTACATATACTATGCTTTTTCCTATATACACATACCTACGGTAAAGTATAATTTATAAATTACACACTGGGCACAGTTGCTCATGCCTGTAACCCCAGCACTTTGGGAGGCTGAGGTGGGCAGATCACTTGAGGTCACGAGTTCGAGACCAGTCTGGCCAGTATGGTGAAACCCCATCTGTACTAAAAATACAAAAATTAGCTGGGCATGGTGATGTGCACCTGTAGTCCCAGCTACTCAGGAGACTGAAGTGGGAGAATCGCTTGAACCCAGGAGGTGGAGGTTGCAGTGAGCCGAGATCGCACCATTGTATGCCAGCCTGGGTGACAGAGTGAGACTCCATCTCAAAAAACAAAACAACAACAACAAAAAAAAAACAGCCAGGCATGATGGTGTGTTCCTGTAGTCCAAGCTACTCAGGAGGCTGAAGTAGGAGGACCATTTGAGCCTGGGAGGTCGAGGCTGCAGTGAGCTGTACTCTGGCTTGGCTGACAAAGTGAGACCCTGTCTGGAAAAAAAAAAAACATGGCTGAGTGTGGCGGCTCACGCCTGTAATCCCAGCAGTTTGGGAGGCCAAGGAGGGCAGATCATGAGGTCAAGTTCGAGACCAGCCTGGCCAACATGGTGAAACCCTGTCTTTACCAAGAATACAAAAATTAGCCAGATGTGGTGGCAGGCATCTGTAATCCCAGCTACTCGGGAGGCTAAGGAAGGAGAACTGCTTGAACTCGGGAGGTGGAGGTTGCAGTCAGCCGAGATCAAGCCACTACACTCCAGCCTGGGTGACAGAGCAAGACTCTGTCTTGGGGGTATAAAAAAAAAAAGGAAAGAAAAGAAAAGGCTCTAACATTTTGGTTGGTTGGCTCAAACATGGAAAACATGGACCGAAACCTGGCCCATGGTGAGCAAATTGGAAATGCTGTACCTGCCTTGGTTTAATGTAGGGAAAGGAATTCAGAAGCTTAGGGAGATTGGCATGCTAGAGTGAATTTGTCATTTAAGGCCTATTCAGCCACACTGGGAAGGTTCAAAAGACACACCTTTCACCAATACAGTGAAACATCGTGAGGGGAGCACATCCTTGGAGAGCTCTGTCGTGACGGAGTCTCCCTCTTGTCGCCCAGGCTGGAGGGCAGTGGCGCGATCTCCGCTCACTGCAAGCTCCACCTCCCGGGTTCACGCCATTCTCCTGCCTCAGCCACAGATGCCCGCCACCACGCCCGGCTAACTTTTTGTATTTTTTAGTAGAGACGGGGTTTCACCGTGTTAGCCAGGATGGTCTCTATCTCCTTGACCTCGTGATCCGCCTGCCTCGGCCTCCTAAAGTGCTGGGATTACAGGCGGGAGCCACTGCGCCCAGCCAGCCTGGCTTTTCAGTGGAAACTGAGCTCACAGAATCAGGAAGCCTAAATGCAAGGGGAGTCATTGGATCCCACCCCTGCCCAGAGTGGCAGGGGCCAAGTTTTGGCACTCAACCAACAGAGGAAATGGGGGTGTGCTTGCCATGATGAACAGCAGAATCAAGGCAGCGATCAGAATGGTCTGACTCATGAAGACCTTTGGCACTGGCAAGTTTATCAGGGTGTTCCTAGAAGTGAAATATTTTCTTACTTGATCTGTATATGCAGAACATTTCTAGGTCAGATGAACAAAAGTTTAACATGAATCATAAAGATCAAGTCAGAGCCCCTCAGTGAATTGCTGGACATCAGCCACTTTACTGATCCAGGACCACTTGAATGAAGGGGAGACCTGGTCCTGTTGAAGAAGAACCCAGACACTCCTAAAAATATATCTTTTTGTGTGTGTGTGTATGTGTTTTGTTTTTGTTTTTGTTTTTTGAGACACAGTCTCACTCTGTTGCCCAGGCTGGAGCACAGTAGCTGGGATTACAGGCGCCCGCCACCACACCCGGCTAATTTTTGTATTCTTGGTAGAGACGGGGTTTCACCATGTTGGCCAAGCTGGTCTCGAACTCTTGATCTCATGATCTGCCCACCTTGGCCTCCCAAACTGCTGAGGTTACATGGCTCGCTGCAGTCTCAAACTCCTGGGCTCAAATGATTCTCCTGCCTTCGCCTGCCTACTAGCTGGGACTACAGGCATGAACCCCTGTGCCTGGCTAATAAAAATGTATGCTATTAATCTTTTTCCCAGTCTTCCCGAAAGGGACCTATAGTCAGGGACCTGTAACCACAGTAGTTGTGCATTGGGAAGAAGGAAATAATCAGAACCTTTGGGGACTACTGGACACCAGCTCTGAGCTGATACCAATTCTGGGATACCGAAAATCCCACTGTGGCCTACCAGTGGGAGTAGGGGCTTATGGAGGTCAGGTGATTAATGGAGTTTTGGCTCAAGTCTGCCTCACAGTGGGCCCAGTGGGTCCCAACCCGTTCTGCAGTTATTTCTCCAGTTCCAGAATGTGTGATTGAAATAGGCATACAAAGAAGCTGGCAGAATCCCGATATTGTTTCCCTGACCTGTGGAGTGAGGGCTATTATGGGAGGAAAGGCCAAGTGGAATCCACTAGAGCTGCCTTGAACTAGGAAAATAGTAAACCAAAAACATAACACCTTCCCAGAGGGATTGCAGAGATTAGTGCCACCATCAAGGACATGAAGGATGCAGGGGTGATGATTCCCACCACATTCCCATTCAATTTGCCCATTTGGCCTGTGCAGAAGGCAGATGGATCTTGGAGAATGATGGTGGATTATCACAAGCTTAACCAGGTGGTGACTCCAATTGCAGCTGCTGTATCACATGTGGTTTCATTGCTTAAGCAAATTAACACATCCCCTGGTTCCTGGTTTGCAGCTGTTAAACTGGCAAAGGCCTTTCCCCCGAATTCCTGTCCATGAGGCCCACAGAAGCAGTTTGCTTTCAGCAGGCAGGGCCAGCAATACAGCTTCAGGTCCTGCCTGGGGAGTATATGTCAACTCTCTAGCCCTATGTCAAAATTTACACAGAAAGACAAACATTGCACTTTCTCACTCATTTGTGGGATCTAAAAATCAAAACAACTGACCTCATGGACATAGAGAGTAGAAGGGTGATTATCAGAAGCTTGGAAGGGTAGTTGGGGAGGTGGGAAGTAGGGATGGTTCATGGGTACGAAAACAGTAGTTAGAAAGAATTAATAAGACACACTATTTGATAGCACAACAGGGTAACTATAGTAAATAATAATTGTACATTTTAAAATAACTGAAAGTATAATTGGATTGTTTGTTACACAAAGGATAAATGTTCAAGGGGATGGAACCCCATTCTCCATATAATCATTATGCATTACATGCCTGTATCAAAACATTTCATGTACCCCATAAATATATATGCCTACTATGTATGACAAAAATTATTAAAAATAAAAATTAAATTCCCAAGGAATTGCCTTTCCCTTCCACAAGACATCACACTGGTCCATTACATTGAAGCCACCATGCTGACTGGACCCAGGAAGCAAGGAGTATCAACTACTCTACACTTACTGACATGGTAAGACGCTTGCATGTCAGAGGGTGAAAAATAAATCCAACAAAAATTCAAGGGCCTTCTACCTCAGTGAAACTTCTAGAGATCCAGTGATGTGGGGCATGTTGAGATATCCCTTCTAAGGTGAGGGAGAAGCCGTCGCATCTGCCCCCTCTTACAGGCAGAATACAGGCACAATGCCCAGTGAGTGTCTTTGGATTTTGGAGGCAACATATTCTTCATTTAGGTGTAATATTCTAATTTACTTACTGGGTGACCCAAAAAGCTGCCAAAGTGTTGAGTGGGACTCAGAACCGGACAAGGCTCTGCAATGGGTCCAGGCTGCTGCGCAAGCTGCTCCGCCCCTTGGGCCACATGATCCAGTAGAGCCAATGGTGCTTGAAAGGTCAGTAGCAGACAGGGGTGCTGTTTGGAGTCTTTAGCAGGTTCCTGTAAGTGAATTACAGCACAGATCCTTAGAATTTTGCAGCAGAGCCCTGCCATCCTTCAGCTTACTTTCCTTTTGAGACAGCTCTTGGCCTGCTACTGAGCCTTGGTAAAGACTGAATGCTTGGCGGGACACGGTGGCTCACGCCTGTAATCCCAGCACTTTGGGAGGCTGAGGTGGGCGAATCACGAGGTCAGCCTGGCCAACATGGTGAAACCCCATCTGTACTAAAAACACAAAAATTAGTTGGGCATGGTGGCATGCACCTGTAATCCCAGCTACTTGAGAGACTGAGGCAGGAGAATCACTTGAACCCTGAGGGCAGAAGCTGCAGCGAGCCGAGATTGCACCATCGCACTCCAGCCCAGGCGACAGAGCGAGACTCCATCTCGGGGGGGAAAAAAGGACTGAATGCTCAACCATGGCCACCAAGTTACAATGCGACTTGAGCTGCCCATCACAAACTGGGTGCTATCTGACCTCCAATGCCATAAAGTTGGATGTGCACAGGAGCACTCCACCATCAAATGGGAGTGGTATATACGCGATTGAGTTCAAGCAGGCCCTGAAGGCACAAGTAAGTTAACGAAGGACTGGCCCAAATAGCAACGGTTCCCCCCACCCCGCCCCCCTACTACACTGCCTTCTCTCTCCCGTTCTGTACCTATGGCTTCTTAGGGAGGTCCCTACAATCAGCTGACAGAGGAAGATAAGACAGGCCTGGTTTACAGGTGGTTCTGCACAATACATGTGTGCCACCTGAAAGTGGACAGCACTACAGCTTCTCTCTGAGACATCCCTTAAGGACAGCAGTGAAGGGAAATCTTCCCAGGGGGCAAAACTTCAGGCAGCATGCTGTGCTTGGAGGAAGAGATGCAATTATACACCAATTCCATGGGCTGTGGACAGTGGTTTGGCTGGATGTTCATAACCTGGAAGGAATGTGATTGGAAAACTGGTAACAAGGAAATTTGGAGAAGAGGTATGTGAATAGACCTCACAGAATGAACAAAAATCATAAGATATTTGTCTCCCATGTGAATGCTCACCAAAAGGTGACCTTAGTAGAGGAGGACTTAAAAAATCAAGTGGATGAGATGATCTATTCTATGGATAGTGATCAGCCTCTTTCTCCAGCCATCCCTGTCATCAGCCAGTGGGCTCATGAACAGAGTGGCCATGGTGGCAGGGATGGAGGTTAACCATGGGCTTGAGAATATGGACTTCCACTCACCAATGCCGACCTGGCTATGGCTGCTGGCAAGTGCCCAATCTGTCAGCAGCAGAGACCACGACTGAGTCCCTGATATTCCCCGGTGGGTAATCAGCCAGCTACCCAGTGGCAGTTGATTACACTGGACTGCTTCTATCATGGAAGGGACAGTGTTTTGTTCTTACTGTAATAGATTCTTAAATTTTTTTAAATTCTTATTTTTTATTTTTAGAGATGAGGTCTTGCTATGTTGCCCCAGCTGGAGTGCAGTGGCTATTTGCAGGCATGATCATAGCACACTACAGCTTTGAACTCCTGTTCTCAAGAAATTCTCCCACTTTGCCTCAGCCTCCCAAGTAGCTGGAACTACAGGTGCACTCCACTGTGTAGGCTTGTAATAAACTCTTACTCTGCATATTAATTTGCCTTCCCTGCACACAATGCTTCTACCAAAACTACCATTTGTGGACTTATAGAATGCCTTATCCATTGTAATGGTATTGGTATTCCACACAGCATTGCTTCTCATCAATGAACTCATGTCATAGCAAAAGGAATGCAGCAATGCGTTCAAGCTCACGGAATTCACTGGTCTTTTCCCACCATTCTGAAGTAGCTGGTTTGATGAAACAGTGGAAGGGTCTTTTGAAGACTTAGTTACAGTACCAGGCAGGTGGCAATATCTTGCAGGGCTAGGGCAAGGTTCATCAGAAGGCTGTACATGCTCTGAATCAGTGTCCAATATACAGTGCTGTTTCTTTTGTTTTCTTTTTTCTTTTTCTTTTTCTTTCTTCCTTTTTTTTTTTTTTTTTTGGAGATGGAGTTTCGCTCTTGTTGCCCAGGCTGGAGTGCAATGGTGTGATCTTGGCTCACTGCAACGTCTGCCTCCCGGGTTCAAGCGATTCTCATGACTCAGCCTCCCAAGTAGCTGGGATCACAGGCACTTGCCAACACTGGCTAATTTATGTATTTTTTAGTAGAGATGGGGTTTTGCCATGTTGGTCAGGCTGGTCTTGAACTCCTGACCTCAGGTGATCCACCTGCCCTGGACTCCCAAAGTGCTGGGATTACAGGTGTGAGCCACCGCGCCTGGTCACGGTGCTGTTTCTCTTACAGCAGGAAATCACAGTCAGGAATCAAGGGTGGAAATGGGAGTGGCACCATTCACCAATTTTTTTTAGACAGAGTTTTGCTCTGTTGCCCAGGCTGGAGTACAGTGGCATGGCCATAGCTCCCTACAGCCTTGAAGTCGAGGGCTCAAGCAATCCTCCCACCTCAGCCTCTCAAGTAGCTAGGACTACAAGTTCTTGCCACCATGCCCAGCTAGTTTAACAAAACAAACAACAACAACAACAAAAAATATAGATATATGTATGTATGTATAGTTGTAGAAACAGTGTCTCCCTGTGCTGTTTGGGCTGGTCTCGAACTCCTGGCCTCAAGCAATCCTCCTGCCTTGGCCTCCCAAAGCACTGGGATTATAGGCATGAGCTACTGTGCCCAGTTGAACCACTATTACTCCTGGTGACCCAGTAGCAAAATTTTTGGTTCTTGTTCTCACAACTTTATGCTCTGCTGGTCTAGAGCTCTTAGTTTGAGAAGAAGGAATACTTCCATCTGGAGACACAACAATAATTGCCTTGAACTGGAAGTTAAGGCTACCACCCAGCCACTTTGGGCTCCTCAACACCCTGAATCAATAAGAAAATACGGGAATCTTCTAGTGGCTAGATAAAGAGTATGTCTGCAATTCATGAGATCCTGTAGAGCACCTCTCAGTATGACCATGCCCTCTGATTAAGTGGAATGGAAAAATATACAACCATCCAATCCAGACAGGACTATATATGGCCCAGATCCTTCAGGAATGAAGGTTTGGATCACAACACCAAATAAAGAACCATGACCACCTGAGGTGTTTGCTGAAGGCAAAAGGAATACAGAATGGGGTAGTGGAGGAAGGCAGTTATAAATAAACACACAGCCATGACCACATGACTGGTTACAGAAATGAGGACTGTAATTGTTATATTTCCTCCTTATTTTATTATGAACACGTTTGGGTAGCAAATATCTTTGTTTTCTTTCCTCTCATTTTATCATGTAACATAAGATGTAATGACTTTATATCATAGGATTTAAGTATTGTTAATTTTGTATCTGTGGTAGTTCATGTCTGTAATCCCAGCACTTTGAGAGGCTGAGGTGGGAGGATCACTTGAACCTAGAAGATCGAGACCAGCCTGGGCAACACAGGGAGACCCTGTCTCTACAAAAATTAAAAAAAATAGTCAGGCATGGTGACACTTGCCTGTAGTCCTAGCTACTCGGGAGGCTGCAAAGGGAGGATCTCTTGAGCCCAGGAGGTAGAGGTTGCAGTGAGCTATGATCGTGCCACTGCACTCCAGCCTGGGCAACAGAGTGAGACCTTCTCTCAAAAAACAACAGCTGGGCATGGTGGTTCACACCTGTAATCCTAGAACTTCGGGAGGCCAAGGCAGGCTAATTGCTGGAGCCCAGGAGTTCGAGACCAGCCGGAGCAACGTGGCAAAATCTCATCTCTACTAAAACAAAACAGAAAAAACAAACAAACAAACAAAAAACAGTAGCCAGGTGTAGTGGCATGCACTTGCAGTCCCGACTACTCAGGAGGCTGAGGTGAGAGAATCGCTTGAGCCTGGGAAGATGAGAATGCCGTGAGCTGTCATTGCACCACTGCACTCCAGCCTGGGCAACAGAGCCAGACCTTGTCTCTATGGAAAACAAACAAGAAAACCAACAATAACAACAAAAATTTTACAGCTGTTCTATGAAAATGTCATATATGCAAAGCAGCCTTCAAATGCCAAAGGAGCAGAGAAACCGAGGAATGAGGCAGATGAACCAGTTTGTCAATGAAGGGTGATTTATGAAGGCACTTATATGCAGAAGTTTAGTCTTGAGCATCAGCAAGACAGGTAGATCTCAGCATGATTCCTCCCCAGACCCAAGGCTCACCTACCAAAGGGAAAGGGGCTATATGCTCTATAGAGACAATTTAAGGCAACTGATATAGTTTAGATTTTTGTCCCCTTCAAATCTCATGTTGCAATATGATTCCCAGTGTTGGAGGTGGGGCCTAGTGGGAGGTGATTGGACCCTGGGGGCAGATCTCTTATGAATAGTTCAGCACTATCCCCTTGGTGATAAGTGAGTTCTCACCTGACTGCATGCGAGATCTTGTTGTTTGTAAGTGTATGGCACCCACCCCTTCCCTGTCTCTCCTGCTCCCACTTTCTTTATGTGACATGCCTGCTTCCCCTTCAGCTTCACCAGAAGCAGATTCTAGAGCCATGCTTGTACAGCCTGCAGCCTGCAGGTGGGAGAATCGCAGTCTCGGCTCACTGCAAGCTCCGCCTCCCAGGTTCAAGAAATTCTCCTGCCTTGGCTTCCCGAATAGCTGGGATTACAAGCACCTGCCACCATGTCTGGTTAATTTTTTATTTTTATTTTTTGTATTTTTTAGTAGAGATGGGGTTTCACCATGTTGGCCAGGCTGGTCTCAAGCTCCTGACCTCAGGTGATCCGCCAGCCTTGGCCTCCCACAGTGCTGGGATTGTAGGCATGAGCCACAGCGCCCAGCCCAAACCTCTTTTCTTTAAGAATTACTTAGCTTCAGGTATGTTTTATAGTAATGCAGGGATGGCCTAACACAGCAGCCCTCCAGAACAGGCAAGAATGCTATGTGCGTCATAGCCTGTGATTTGTGTGGTAACATCAAGGTTTCCTTGACCTAAAGGCAGGATTTATAGTGTGTACATGTTCTTACACCAAGGACAGTAAATGAAGTAGGAATCAGAAGGCATTCACAAGGCTGGGGTTAGTAAGAAGTCAGTATGGCAGATCAGCATTCAAGATGGAGTCACTTTTGTCTCTGCAACATCACAGTATTTAAGTTTCAGAAGAATATCAAAGAGAAGAGTAAACATCACTCATTCCCATCCTTTTCTGGGAAAGAGTGTGCATTTTCGGTGGTACACGGGATAGATGTATCATATTCGGCAGAATTATGACCTTGTTATTGTTATTATTTGGAGACTAAGTATGGTTTTAGGAGATGAGGATGAGTGTCAAGTTGACAAGGGGTAGACTTGTAATGGTTATTTTTATGTGTCGACTTGATTGGGACATAGGGTGCCTAGGTAAAACATTATTTCTGGGTGTGTCTGTGAGAGTGATTCTGAATGAGACTGGCATTTGAATCAGGGCTGAGTAAAGCAGATGACCTCCCCAGTGTGGGGGTCCTCATCCAGTCCTGTCATCCAGTCCACTGAGGGCCTGAATAGAACAACAGAAGCAGGGGAGGGAGAGTTTGCTCTGTCTGCCTGATTGGTTGAGCGGAGACATCAGTCTTCTGCCCTCTCCCGGGACTTACACCATCAGATCTCCAGTTCTCAGAGTTACACCACCAGCCTACAGTTTGCAGAAGGAGAGTGTGGGATTTCTCAGCCTCCATAATCACATGAGTTAATTCCTTAAAATACATCATAGATGATAATACAATGATAGAGATAGAGGTGGACAGACAGATAGACTGATCAACCATATTGGTCTATTTTTCTGGAGAACCCTGACTAATGCAGTGTGTGTTTTAAGAGTTCTATTGGTGGGGGGTGGCAATGGGGAGATGCTGGTCAAAGGGTATGAAGTTTCAATTATACAGAAGAAAAAGTTTTCAAGACCTATAAGATAACTGATTTTATTTTATTTTTAAATTTTATTTTATTGAGACAGTGTCTTGCTCTATCACCCAGGCTGGTGTGCACTGGGATGGTCTCAGCTCCTGCAGCCTCGATCTTCTGGGCTCAAGTGATCCTCCTACCTCAGACTCCCAAGTAGCTGGGACGACAGCTGCATGGCACCACACCTGGCTAATTTTTGTACTTTTCGTAGACACAGGGTCTCACTATGTTGCCCAGGCTGGTCTCAAACTCCTGGCTCAAGTGATCCTCCTGCCTTGGCCTCCCAAACTGTTGGGATTACAAGCGTAAGCCACTGCACCTCACCAACAGAGCTGATCTTAAATGTTCACACCACGGAAAAATAATTATGTGAAGTGACGGATATGCTTGATTTAATTATTCCATAATGTGTACATATATCAAAACATCACATTGCATCCCACAGAGATATATTATAGTTATTATTTGTCAATTAATTAATTAATTTATTTTTGAGACAGGGTTTCACTCCCCTCATCCAGGCTGGAGTACAATGGTGCGATTTTGGCTCACTGCAACCTCTGCCTCCCAGGCTCAAGCGATCCTCCCACCTCAGTCTCCCGAGTAGCTGGGACTATAGGGCCACACCACCACGCCCTGCTAATTTTTGTATTTTTGGTGCAGACAGGGTTTCACCATGTTAGTCAGGCTGGTCTCGAACTCCTGAGCTCAAGTGATCAGCCCACCTTGGCCTCCCAAAGTGCTGGAGTTACAGGCATGAGTCACTGCACCTGGCTGATTAAATATTTTTTAAAAGAGCTTTATTTTGGCCGGGTGCGGTGGCTCAAGCCTGTAATCCCAGCACTTTGGGAGGCCGAGACGGGCGGATCACGAGGTCAGGAGATCGAGACCATCCTGGCGAACACGGTGAAACCCCGTCTCTACTAAAAAATACAAAAAACTAGCCGGGCGAGGTGGCGGGCGCCTGTGGTCCCAGCTACTCGGCAGGCTGAGGCAGGAGAATGGCGTAAGCCCGGGAGGCTGAGCTTGCAGTGAGCCGAGATCGCGCTACTGCACTCCAGCCTGGGCGACAGAGCGAGACTCCGTCTCAAAAAAAAAAAAAAAAAAAAAAGAGCTTTATTTTAATTTACATACTGTACAATTTGCCCATCCTAAGTGTACAATTCAATGATTTTTAGTGAATGTACAGAGCTGTGCAATCATCACCGCATTCCAATTTTAAAATACCTCTGTCCCCAGAAAGATCTTTAAGGTTCCTTTGCAGTCACTCCTTTTCCCGCTTGAGCCCTAGGCAGCCACTAATCTACTTTCTATCTTGAGAGCTTTGCCTTTTCTGGATAATCTCTGTTTTGAGTGGTGTTTCTATAGAACTTGACCATGGCGGGCACTAAGGCCCCCAAAAAGAATTGGTAGCTCAGCCTAATGAGAGTGGAAAAAACCCACTCCCAGAATGAGTTCATTTTCTCAAATTTTCGGACCGGTCTGTAACAAATTCCTCAGATTCAGGTTTTCACAAGGTCATGTAGGCAGCTCCTCCCACCATCTTTCCTGTTACTAGAGGAAGTAGTGCCCTTGGCCAGAGGCAGGCAAAGCAAGTGTTGGTCTCTGGGCAGCCACTCTAGTGGAGAGAAAGCCCAGAGACTCAACCAAGATGCAACACCCTAGCAGTGCTGTGCATTTTACCTTTTTTTTTTTTTTTGAGACAGAGTCTTACTCTGTCGCTCAGTCTGGAGTGCAGTGGCACGATCTCGGCCTGCTGCAACCTCTGCCTCCTGGGTTCAAGCGATTCTCCTGCCTCGGCCTCCCATATAGCTGGGATTACAGATGCCCTTAACCACACCCGGCTAAGTTTTTTTTTTTTTTTTTGAGACCGAGTCTCGCTCTGTCGCCCAGGCTGGAGTGCAGTGGCCGGATCTCAGCTCACTGCAAGCTCCGCCTCCCGGGTTTAGGCCATTCTCCTGCCTCAGCCTCCTGAGTAGCTGGGACTACAGGCGCCCGCCACCTCGCCCGGCTAGTTTTTTGTATTTTTTAGTAGAGACGGGGTTTCACTGTGTCAGCCAGGATGGTCTCAATCTCCTGACCTCGTGATCTGCCTGTCTCAGCCTCCCAAAGTGCTGGGATTACAGGCTTGAGCCACCACGCCCGGCCAATTTTTTGTATTTTTAGTAAAGACGGAGTTTCACCATGTTGGCCAGGCTGATCTCGAACCCCTGGCCTCAGGTGATCCACCCACCTCAGCCTCCCACAGTGCTAGAATTACAAGTGTAAGCCACCATGCCTGGCCCCATTTTACCCTTTCTTTTTAACTCATTCCTGCCACGTAGTCTGTGGATAAAGGAGAAGGCTTCAGACAAGGTGCTCTTGCCTTAGAAGGTGCTTACTGACAATTTCTACCTCACCTGTCATTAAACAATCCAACCAGGCAAATTCCGTTTTGAAAGATAAAGGCTCTTTTTTTTTTTTTTTTTTTAAAGACAAAGTCTCGCTCAGTTGCCAGGCTGGAGTGCAGTGGCGCGGTCTCAGCTCACTACAACCTCTGGCTTCCTGGTTCAAGTGATTCTCCTGCCTCAGCCTCCCCAATAGCTGGGATTACAAGCACATGCCACCATGCCCAGCTAATTTTTGTATTTTTAGTAGAGATGGGGTTTCACCATGTTAGCCAGGATGGTCTCGATCTCCTGACCTCATGATCTGCCCACCTCGGTCTCTCAAAGTGCTGGGATTACAGGCGTGAGCCACCATGTCTGGCGGACAAAGGCTCTTTTGTCAGAATAGCATGAAAAAAAGAAAAGAAATAAAAACACAAAGGCTCTTACTAAATGTCAACACTTCACTCCAGAATGTTCTCTTAGCAGTGCCTACATAGCTTGAAACACAGTCCAGGCCTTCTTGAAAAAGAGTTACTTGGTCACAAAAGAAGTTTCCAAGGCTCTTTTCTAGAACTCAGTTTTACGATTGTTCTTGTTTTGTTTTGAGAGTCACCTTCTGCTTTGTGCCTAGGAGACAAGTATGACCTTCCTGTTTCTCCTACATTAAAAAACCCCAGACCTTCCCTGTTGGTCTGGAATCATCCACACCAATGCTTGGAACCCCCTCTGCCTGCAATCCCAACATTTTGGGAGGCCAAGGCCGAGGAATCTCTTGAGCCCAGGAAATTGAGGCTGCAGTGAGCTGTATTCACACCACTGCACTGCAGCGTGGGTGACAGAGCAAGACCCCGTCTCAAAAAAAAAAAAAAAAAAAGAAAGAAAGAAAAGAAAAAAGAAAAAAAGAAAAGAAACAATGACAATGCCACTTTGTTTACAGCACATGATAAAATCAAACTCTAAGCAGGATGGTAGCCATGGAAGTCAGAATCCGCTAAGGAGTCTAAGTAACAACTTGCCTGCCAGAAAAAAATACAAAAAGAAACAAGAAACAAATGAAACTCCAGATTTTTTTTTTTTTTCTGCTCAAACCTACTTCTCTCACTGTCTTCTGCATCTCA
Source organism: Theropithecus gelada (assembly GCF_003255815.1). NCBI lineage: Eukaryota > Metazoa > Chordata > Mammalia > Primates > Cercopithecidae > Theropithecus > Theropithecus gelada. The sequence goes on along the minus strand of NC_037688.1, from coordinate 7,817,928 downwards.
ATAAATGATGACCCCATCCTTCAAGTGACTCAGGCCAAAATCCTTGGCATCACCTTTAACATTTTCTTCACTCCTACCACACATCCAAACCACCATTGATGCTGCAGGCTCTTCCTTCAGATGGCAGCTGCCCACTTTCCAGGAAATGCACCACTTCGGTCCAAACCACTAGTGTTTCTTGCTGAAATAATTAAGACTGGTTTCTTTCCTTCTAGCCATGCCTCTCTTCCATCTGTTCTTATCCCAGGATCAAAGTGATTCTTTGCAATGGAAAGCCAGTGTTTCTCCTCTGCCCTATGTTTCCTAATGGCTTTGTATCACACTCAGATCCTTAACACGGCTGCGAGGCCCTGTCTGGTCCAACCCCATCTCCTCTCTAGCTTTGCATCCTGTTACTGGATCACTATGCTGCGGCCACATGGGTCCCTGCATTGCTGCAGAACCCTCCAGCATGCTCACTCGGCAGGGCCTGTGAACGTGCTCATTGGAGGCTGGTGCCTCTTCTCCCGGTAATCTCTGTGCCTTCCTCATTTCCTTCAGGTCTCTGCTCAAATGTTGCTGCCCCAAAGGCCTTCCCTGACTGCTCTCTTCTATAGTAACACTCCTTTACATCTGCTCCATTTACCCAAATTTATTGTTTGGCTTTAGCACTTATTTTTAGCACCCAACATGCACTTATTTTCCTATTCATTGGTGGTCTGCTTCCCTTACCAGAATGTAAGCTCCATGGGAACAGGAGCTTGGTTTGCAAGGCAGACAGACTCTAACATAGTCTCCTCTCCCATGATCCCCACTTCCTGTTGCTCAAGTCTTTATGTAATTTCCTCTCCTTCAGTGTGGGTGGGACCTGTGATTTGCATCTAACCAATAGCATGTGACAAAGTGATAGGATATTTTGCCCATGATTGTGTTGCTTTATAAGACTCAATCTTGGCCAGGCACAGTGGCTCCCGCCTGCAATCCCAGCCCTTTGGGATGCTGAGGTGGGAGGGTTGCTTGAGGCCTGGAGTACAAGACCAGCCTGGGCAACACAGTGACACCCTGTTTCTGTAAAAAGTTTATTAAAGATTAGCTGGGCAGGCCAGGTGCAGTGGCTCACACCTGTAATCCCAGCACTTTGGGAGGCCGAGGTGGGCAGATCACAAGGTCAGGAGCTCGAGACCAGCCTGGCCAATGTGATGAAACCCCGTCTCTACTAAAAATACAAAAATTAGCCGGGCATGGTGGTGGGTGTCTGTAATCCCAGCTACTCAGGAGGCTGAGGCAAGAGAATCACTTGAAACTAGAAGGCAGTGGTTGCAGTGAGCTGAGATCGCACCACTGCACTTCAGCCCGGGCAACAAGAGCGAAACTGTTTAAAAAAAAAAAAAATTAGCTAGGCATGGTGGTGCATGCCTTTAGTCCCAGGTACTCAGGAGGCTGAGGCAGGAGGATTGTTTGAGCCCAAAAATTCGAGGTTACAGAGAGTGATACAAAAATAATTCCATCTTTTTTTTTTTTTTTTTAGTCTTGCTGTGTCACCCAGGCTGTAGTGTGCACTCACTGCAACCTCCGCCTCCAGGGCTTAAGCGATTCTCCTGCCTCAGCCTCTTGAGTAGCTGGGATTATAGGCACCCAGCACCATACCTGGCTAATTTTTCCACTTTTAGTAGAGATGGGGTTTCGGCATGTTGGCTAGGCTGGTCTTGAACTCCTGACCTCAGGTGATTCACCTGCCTCAGCCCCTCAAGGTGCTGGGATTACAGGCATGAGCCACTGCACCTGGCCAATAAGACTTCCATCTTGCTAGCAGATATGCTGTCTCCTGCTGGCCTGACCTGAAGCAAGCTGCTGCTTGTTAACTGCACAGGGGCAGCCTCCAGGAACTGAGGACCTCTGGACAACAGCTGGTAAAAATCCAAAGTTCTCCATCCTATTCCTACCAGAAAATGAAGTCCACTAACCACTGGAGTGGGCTCAGAAGCAAGTTCTTCTCCAGTTGAGTCTCCAGATGAGAACATAGCACTGTTGATAGCTTGATTGCAGCCTGGCAAGAACCTGAAGCAGATAACTCAGGGAAACAGTGCATGGACTCTAGACCCACAAAAACTGAGAGAGAGTAACTGTGTGGTTTTTAAATTGCTACATTTGCAACAGTTTGTTACACAGCAATAGAAAACTAATATAGATCGGTTTTTTTATTGCTCTATCCAGAGTACATAGGACAGGATTCAAGCGTTCATTAGGTACTTAATAAATATTTGTTGAATGAGTATATTGTTACAGAAAAGCAAAATAGCAAACAAAGTGCACAAATGTTATAATATGTTACCAGTCATAAGAGTGCCCTGTCTATCTGCATACACATAGTCTATCTCTAGAAGGCTATACAAGGAAGTAACAGAAGACTGGGGAAGGAAAATTAGAGAATAAGAAATCCATGAAGAATTGAGACTTTCACTTTATACTCTTCTGAACTTTTATTTATTTATTTATTTATTTATTTATTTGAGACAGGGTCTCACTCTGTCACCCAGGTTGGATCTGCAACGGTGTGATCATGGCTCGCAGCAGTCTCCAACTCCTGGACTCAGGCAATCCTCCCACCTCAGCCTCCTGAGTAACTGGGACTATAGGCATGCACCACCACATCCAGCTACTTTTTTTTTTTAGGGACGAGGTCTTGTTCTGTTGCCCAGGCTGGTCTCAAACTCCTAGGCAAGGAGGTAAAAATAAGGGAAAAGCCTGGCCCCCTTGTTTTGCATTTTACCTTGGAAAAGGCCCATGTGGCTTGGCTTTGCACACGTCTGGGAAAATAATTCATAAAACAGAGGAAAATTTTTAAAAGAGGAAAATAAGAATGTATCCTTCTGTTGCTTTTGTTGTTGTTTGTTTGTTTTGGGGTTTTTTTTTTTTTTTTTTTTTTTTTTTTGAGAGGGAGTCTCACTCTGTCACCCAGGCTGGAGTACAGTGGCACAACCTCAACTCACTGCAACCTCCGTCTCCTGGGTTCAAACTATCCTCCCGTCTGAGCCTCCTAAGTAGCTGGGACTACAGGTGCATGCCACCATGCCCAGCTAATTTTTTTGTATTTTCAGTAGAGATGAGGTTTCACCATGTTGGCCAGGCTGGTCTTGAGCTCCTGAATTCAAAAGATCCGCCTGCCTCAGTCTCCCAAAGTGCTGGGACTACAGGCAGGAGATACGGCGCCTGGCCCTTTTCTGCTTCTTTGTGATGTAGTCAAAACATAATGTGCTATTGACTCTAAAATTCTTTGTTTTTTGGGGAGACCAAGGCAGGACAGACTCCGCAGGCACTGGGATTACAGGTGTGAGCCACTGCACGTGGCCTGAATTTCGTTTTTACTCTATAAATGTATCACTTACACATCCACCCCCAAAACCAAAAAGCTCCTATGACTTCCAATTTCAAGTAAAATCCCTTCTTCAGCACTTACTCCTTTACTTGGCGCTCTGCCTTCCCCATCCAGGAAACACCCTTGTCTGTTGCACCTGCCCCGTAATCCCCTTCCAGGATGTTTTGTGGTGAGCGCCTTCAACAAAAGAATAGCTACAGAATTAAATGTGTTTGGAACCACATGCACATCGTGCTTTGACTACCTCACACAGGAGCAGAAAGGCAAATTCTGTTTCCAGAAATGTGCAAAGTCAAGCCGTGAGGACCTTCTCCGAGGTAAAATGCAAAATGAAAGGGCCACGCTTTTCCCTTATTGTAATTGTGTAACCAGCCTAACAGACATTTAATCTGAGAAAAAAATTGAATAATAATATGGAGTTACCCTGGAGTTTGGGGATAGTCTAAGAGTAAGCTTTGAAAAATGTGACCAAAATGATTATAATCAGGGTGGGGGGAGCAATTTCTGTATTTATTTGGCTGACATAAAAAAAAAACCCAGCTGAAAATCTGCAGGCTGACAAATGGACAGAACCCATTACAGAGCAAGACAAACTGAGTCAGAAAGGACAGGCTAGAGCTCTGGGAGGCCACACACCTTGTGCCAGAAATCGAAGTTGCCAAGCTTATCACTTACAAACCTTGTCATATCATGTTAGTGGAACGGTTTCAAATGGATAACCCCTGATCTGTTTTGAAACTAGCCAATATAGCTGGGTACGATGACTCACACCTGTAACCCCAGCACTTTCAGAGGCCAAGGCGGGTGGATCACTTGAGGTCAGGAGAACGAGACCCGCCTGGACAACATGGTGAAACCCCGTCTCTACTAAAAATACAAAAGTTAGCCAGGTGTGGTGGTGGGCACCTATAATCTCAGCTACTTGGGGGGCTGAGGCTGGAGAATTGCTTGAACCTGGGAGGAGGAAGTTGCAGTGAGCCAAGATCGTGTTATTGCATTCCAGCCTGGGCGACAGAGCAAGACTCCATCTCAATCAATCAATCAATCAATAAATCAATAAATAAATAAAAAGAAAAAAGAAAGAAACTAGCCAATATAACCAACTTAAAATATGATGAAAGTCATTTCTCTTAGGGCTATAGAGAATATGTGAGACACAGTGAGTGGACTGTTCTTGTGATCACATCTTATTTATCTTCGGTAATTAGCAAGGGACTATGACCACAGCAATACAAGATTATTAACCTTGTTCAAAGTTCTAAAACTGGACCTGAAAAACACAACCATAATTAATGTTGAATGATTAATCAACATCTATGTGTTGATGGCTAAAAAACCTTGAGTTATAAGATATTATCTCTGTTTAGCTTTTTAAATCTTAGTTTTGTGTGTATGTGCGTATCTGTAAGACATTACAATTTTGCCTAGCACAGTGGTGAGTCCCTATAGTTCCAGCCACTCAGGAGGCTGAGGCGAGAGGGTTGCTTGAGTCCAGGAGTTCAAGACCACCCTGGGCAACATAGTGAAACTCCATCTCAAAAAACAAAGCAGCTATAAAATATTGCAATTTCTCACAGGTGACACTACAGCCACGTCTGCTTGATTATTCAATCTGTTCAAGCTGGACAAGTTGTCAACGTGGCTACAAGTTCATGGCTTGGGATCCTATGAAGATCAAAAGTCATGCTCAGGCCAGGCATGGTGGCTCACACCTGGTAATCCCAGAGCTTTGGGAGGTCAAGCTGGAAGGATCACCTGAGGCCAGGAGTTAGAGGCTGCAGTGAGCTATTATTGCACCACTGCATTCCAGTCTGGGTGACATACATAAATAAATAAGGCGGTGCACAGCCTCTGGGCCACAATAACATCCTTTTCAAGAAATAGCTGGGTACTTGACTAAATAGTTGTCTTTGCCATTCATTCATTCATCCATTCATTCATTCTACCAATATTTAACACTGGGGTGCAAGGAGGCGTAAGTAAGGACTGTTACTCACAGTCCAGTGGTCCATGGGTTTGTGGGTGCGTCTTCCAGCCAGTGTGTCATTGTAGCCAAATCTTTTCTCAATTGGTTGGAGTGCGAGCTCCTGGAGAAGAAACACAGAGGATGGGTAACTCAAGTGGGGAAATTGGTGTTCCTGGAGCAGAGCATCCTGGTGCCATATCCTCAGATTCCCAAGTGAAGAGAAGGAGGAAAGAACGATCAGGAAGAATCTATCTCAACACATTTCTTTCTTCTCTCTCTCTCTCTCTCTTCTTTCTTTTTGAGATGTGTCTCTCTCTGTCACCCAGGTTGGAGTGCAGTGGTGCAATTTTGGCTCACTGCAGCCTCTGCCTCCTGGGCTCAAGCAATTCTTCCTCCTCAGGCTCCCAGGCAGCTGAGACTACAGGCACACGCCACCACATCTGGTTAATTTTTTTGGTTATTTTTTTGTTTCACCATGTTGCCCTGGTGGGTCTTGCACTCCTGGGCTCAGGTGGTCCACCTACCTTGGCCTCCCAAATTGGTGGGGTTACAGATGTGAGCCACCACACCCAGCCCCTATCACGACACATTTCAAAGAACAAAAATCACATATCCCTCCCATCACTACTTTTATTTTTATTTATTTATTTTTATTTTTTTTATTTTTGAGAGACAGGGTTTCGCTCTGTCACCCAGACTAGAGTGCAGTACCATGATCTCAGCTCACTGCAGCCTTGACCTCCCAGGCTCAAGTGATTCTCTCACCTCATTCTCCAAGTAGCTGAGACTACAGGTACATGCCACCATGCCCGACTAATTTTCTTGATTTTGTTATAGAGACGAGGTCTCACTATGTTGCCCAGGCTGGTCTCAAAGTCCTGACCTCAAGCAATTGTCCCACCTCAGCTTCCCAATGTGCTGGGATTACAGGCACGGGCTACAGCACCTGGCCCCTTCACTATTTCTTTTCTTTTTCTTTTTTTTTTTTTGAGACGGAGCCTCACTCTGTCACCCAGGCTAGAGTGCAATGGTGCATCTCGGCTCATTGCAACTTCCGCCTCCTGGGTTCAAGCAATTCTCCTTCCTTGGCCTCCCAAAGTGCTGGGATTACAGGCATGAGCCACTGCACCCGGCCCTCCTTCTAGCTATTTGAAACTGTAGAATATATTATTGTTAACTGTAGTCATCCTATACAGGTGTAGAACTCGAAAACTTATTCCTCTTATCTAGCTGAAATTTTGTATCCTTGACAAATGTCTCCCTATCCCTCCATTCTCCCTACCCTCCCTAGCCCTAGTATCCTCTATTTTACTTTTATGAGATCAACTCTTTTTAGCTTCCACATATGAATATGAACATGCAGGCCGGGTGCAGCGGCTCACATCTATAACCCCAGCAATTTGGGAGGCCAAGGCGGGTGGGTCATTTGAGGTCAGAAGTTTGAGACCAGCCTGACCAACATGGTGAAACCCTGTCTGTGCTAAAAATACAAAAAAAAAAAAAAAAAAAATTAGCCGGGTGTGGTGGCACGCACCTGTAGTCCCAGCTACTTGAGAGGCTGAGACACGGGAATCGCTTGAATCTGACAGGCGGAGGTTGCAGTGAGCCGAGATTGCACCACTGCACTCCAGTCTGGGCAGCAAAGTGAGACTCTGTCTAAAAAAAAAAAAAAAAAAAAAAAAAGAATGTGAACATGCAGTGTTTATTTAACTTTCTGTTCCCTGCTTATTTCACTTAAAATAATGTCCTCCAGTTTGATCCCTGTTGCCACAAATGACAATGTGGCTGAATAGTATTCTGTTGTGTAAATATACCACATTCTTTTTATCCATTCATCTATTTTTTCCAGATGACTGGAAAAAAGTTGATATCATATCTTGGTTGACTCTATATCCTGACTATTGAGAATAGTGCTGCAATAAACAAGGGGGTGAGATGTCTTTTTTTTTTTTGCTTTTTTTTTTGAGATGGAGTTTCACTCGTTTCCCAAGCTGGAGTGCAATGGCGCGATCTCGGCTCACTGCAACCTCTGCTTCCTGGCTTCAAGGGATTCTCCTGCCTCAGCCTCCTGAGTAGCTGAGAATACAGGTGCACACCGCCACGCCCGGCTAATTTTTGTATTTTTAGTAGAGATGAGATTTCACCATGTTGGCCAGGCTGACCTCAAACTCCTGACCTCAGGTGATCCACTGGCCTTGGCCTCCCAAAGTGGTGGGATTACAGGCATGAGCCACAGCACCCGGCTGAGATGTCTTTTTGGTATATTGATTTCCTTTCCTTTTAATAAATATCCAGTAGTGGGATGGCTGGATCATATGGTAGTTGTAGTTTTCATTGTTTCAGGAACCTCCCAACTGTTCTCCTTAGTGGCAGTACTGGTTTACATTCCTACTAACACTGCATGAGTTCGCTTTTCTCCAGATCCTCACCAGCATTTATTTATTTATTTATTTAGTCTTTTTGGTAATAGCCATCCTAGCTGGGGTGAGATGATGCCTCATTATGGTTTTGATTTGCATTTCCCTGACGATTAATGATTTTGTTCATTTTTCCCCTATATTTATTGGCCATTTGAATGTCTTCTTTTGAGATCATTTGTCCTTTTTTTTTCTTTTGAGATGGAGTTTTGCTCTTGTCACCCGAGCTAGAGTGCAATGGTGTGATCTCAGCTCACTGCAACCTCCACCTCCCAGGGTCAAGCAATTCCTCTGCCTCAGCCTCCCAAGTAGCTGGGACTACAGGCGCCCACCACCACGCCAGGCTACTTTTTAGTAGAGACGGGGTTTCACCATGTTGGACAGGCTGGTCTCAAACTCCCGACCTCAGGTGATCTGCCTGCCTTAGCCTCCCAAAGTGCTGGGATTACAGGTGTGAGCCTGTAAGCACCTGGCCCTTGTTTGTCCATTTTTTAGATCGGATTTTTTTTTTTTGCTGTTGAGATGTTTTGGTTTCTTGTATATTCTAGATATTCAGTCTCCTGAATATCTATATACACACATATATATATATATATATATATATTTTAGGCAGAGTCTAGATTTTTCTTTCTTTAGACAGAGTCTAGTTTGGTTTTTTTTGTTTGTTTTTTTGTTTTTTTTAAGATGGAGTCTTGCTCTGTTGTTGTTGCCCAGGCTAGAGTGCAGTGATGTGATCTTGGCTCACTGCAACCTCCGCCTCCTGGGTTCAAGCGATTCTCATGCCTCAGCCTCCTAAGTAGCTGCGACTGCAGGTACATGCCATCATACCCGGCTAATTTTTTTTTTTTTGAGATGAAGTCTCACTCCATTACCCAGGCTGGAGTGCAGTAGGGGGATCTCAGCTGACTACAACCTCCACCTCCCAGGTTCAAGCAATTCTCCTGCCTCAGCCTCCCCAGAAGTTGGGATTACAGGTGCATACTCCACACCTGGCTAATTTTTGTATTTTTAGTAGAGATGGAGTTTCACCCTGTTGGCCAGGCTGGTCTCGAACTCCTAACCTCAGGTGATCTGCCCGTGTCAGCCTCCCAAAGTGTTGGGATTACAGGCATGAGCCACCACACCTGGCCAGGAGAATTATCTTCTATCCTAAGGCAAGAAATCTAATATAATTGCCCTATACATTGACAAGCACTACTCAAGTGTGACTAATGAATAGAACTCTTACATACCCAGAATGTAAATTTATGAACTTGCATATCTTAGACACACACAGAGAGACATTTCCCCCACTTCAAACAACAACTTAAATATAACCTAAAAGCTGGGCATCGTGGCTTACGCCTGTAATTTCGGCACTTTGGGAGGCTGAAGTGGGCGGATCATTTCAGGCTAGGAGTTGAAGACCAGCGGGTGCCTGTAATCCCAGCTACTTGGGAGGCTGAAGAAGAAGAATCGCTTGAACCAGGGAGGCTAAGGTTGCAGTGAGCTGAGTTCGTGCCATTGCATTCCAGCCTGGGCAACAAGAGCGAGACTCATCTCAAACAAACAAACAAACAAACAAAGAATTCTCTTTTAATATTGTTTTAACTGTTTATAATGCATGGGTATTACCTGTTTTATTAAACACAGTTTTAAGAAAATACAAAGGAACTATACCTTCTTTCAATACAGCAATGGAAAATGTCATCTGAAATTTTCAGAACTTATTTTACCTTATTATTTAAGGTGAAAGTGACAGATCAAAAGTGAACATTTCCATATATTTCATATAGCGTTAAGGCTTTTTTGGTAGTTTATGAGAATATTTTGTCAAATTGTGAAATGCATTAAATTTATGTGCAAATTTTCATGAAAATAGTTGTGCAATATGCAGTTGTCTATTTCATTGGACGGTGTAACGTTTTAAAGATTCGAATGGGCTGGGCGCGGTGGCTCAAGCCTATAATCCCAGCACTTTGGGAGGCCGAGGAGGGCGGATCACGAAGTCAGGAGATCGAGACCAACCTGGCCAACACGGTGAAACCCCATCTCTACTAAAAATACAAAAAAAAAAAAGAAATTAGCCGGGCGTGGTGGCGGGCGCCTCTAGTCCCAGCTACTCCGGAGGCTGAGGGGGGAGAATGGCGTGAACCTGGGAAGCGGAGCTTGCAGTGAGCCGAGATCGCGCCACTGCACTCCAGCATGGGCGACAGAGCGAGACTCTGTCTCAAAAAAAAAAAAAAAAAAAAGATTCTAAACTTAATTTCCGTTTTTGTACATTCATCTTTGAAAGAAAAAAGGAGACTAGACATGGTGGCTCATAGCTGTAATCCCAGCACTTTGGGAGGCTGAGGCAGGTGGATTGCTTGAGCCCAGGAAATCGAGACCAGTCTGGACAACAAAGGGAGATCCTGTCTCTATACCTTTTTTATTTAAAATTCTTCTTAAAAAGGAAAAAAATATGAAGGTGATTATTTGAAACAGCTTTGTGAAAATCATTTCAGCTCCATGTTCTGTACCTGTTCCATTATATGTAATTTAAAATCTAATGGGCCTAAAAGCAAATCCATTATTCCTTTATTTATCTGTGTATTTTCACTGCAGCCTTGGACTCCCAGGCTTATGCAATCCTCCTATCTTGGCCTCCTGAGCAACTGGAATCACAGGTGCAAGCCACCACGCCTGGTCATTATTCCTTTAATGCAAGAACATTCATTCAAAAATATCTTAATTTCAGGCCAGTTGTGGTGGCTTACGCCTGTACTCCCAGCACTTTGGGAGGCCAAGGTGGGCAGATCACCTGAGGTCAGGAGTTCAAGACCAGCCTGGCCAACATGGAGAAACCCTATCTCTACTAAAAATATAAAAATTATCCAGGTGTGGTAGTGGGCACCTGTAATCCCAGCTACTTGGGAGGTTGAGGCATGAGAATCACTTGAACCTGGGAAGCAGAGGTTGCAGTGAGCTGAGATTTTCCCGTTGTACACCAGCCTGGGCAACAAGAGTGAAATTCCATCTCAAAACAAAACAGAAAAACGTCATTTCTTATTATTTTACTTGAATAATTATCTTTGTTAAATAAACTTGCGATATTTGTCCCCACAAATGAGAGTAGAAAAGTGTTTTTCCTGGTTTTGCTCTTTTTTTTTTTTTTTTTTTTTTGAGAGGAGGTCTCACTATGTTGCCCAGGCTGGTGTCGAACTCCTGAGCTCAAGGAACCTGTCTGCCTCAGCCTCCCAAAGTGCTGGGATTAGAGGCGTGACCACTGCATCTGGCCCTGGTTTTACTCTTACTAAATGGAAGTAATTGAAGATAGTAGATTCTTTATTCAAAAAGAATGTGTTATTTTCATGAGCAAGCATACATTGCTGAAAATGTAAAAATTTTAGGGCAATTGTGTTCTCACAATTAGGACTCCTATATAAGAGTAGGAGGGATAAAAATACATTTAAGCAAAACTCTTGAAACCACTTGTTTATAATTTCTCACTCTGCATAGAAAAAAATGACTCAAGTTAATTCTGTTCACTAAAAGAAGAAAATGCTCAATTAAGTGGACCAAAATAGTCCCAATTAAAGATATACATTTCTCTGATGAGCAAAAATTGAGAATCTTCCACAATATGAAGACATAACTTTTTTTGTTCTTAGATAAATTAATACGTACTTTTAACTCACAGAAGGGACAAGATAAAAAGAGCATTAGGACAGGCGCAGTGGCTCACACCTGTAATCCCAGCACTTTGGGAGGCTGAGGCGGGTGGATCACTTGAGGTCAGGAGTTCGAGACCAGCCTGGCCAACATGGTGAAACCCCATCTCTACTAAAAAATACAAAAATTAGCTGGGTGCGGTGGTGTGTGCCTGTAATCCCAGCTGCTCTGGAGGCTGAGGCAGGAGAATCACTTGGACCCCAGAGGCGGAGGATGTAGTGAGCTGATATCATGCCACCGCATTCCAACCTGGGTGACAGAGTGAGACTCTATCTCAAAAAAAAAAAAAAAAAAAAAAAAGAAAGATAAAAAGAGCATTAAAACTAAGACCTTGTTAGACACAGTGGCTCATGCCTGTACTCCCAGCACTTGGGAGGTGGAGTGGGAGGATCACTTGAGCCCCAGAATTTGAGACCAGCCTGGGCAACATAGTAAGACCCTGTCTCTACAAAAATAAAAAAAATGAGCTGGGTATGGTGTCACGTGCCTGTGGTCCCAGCTACTTGGGAGGCTGATGTCAGAGGATTGCCTGAGTCCAGAAGGTCAAGGCTGCAGTGGTCCATGTTCATGCCACTGCACTCTAGCCTGGACAACAGAACAAGACCGTGTAAGATTTTGAAGCTCTTGATTTTGTGTGTGTGTGTGTGTGTGTGTGTGTGTGTGTGTGTGTGTAAACCAACAGAAGCAGTAGGCAGTCTTTGAGGTTTGGGAGAAAAGAACCCAAAAACTTCCTTAAAAAGGAAATAAAGATTTTGTAGGAAAATGCTTTCTCACCTCAAACTACAGGAGTGTTCTACCCAACTTAGGCCTTTTTCCCATCTCAATAGACCACTATTCAGTCGATTCCCCAAGTGGGAAACCCAAGCATCATCTTAGCATTTTCCGTTGCTCCATCCTCCAAATCCTCTGCATCACCAGTTCATCCATTTATGCAGGAGGAGGACATTAGCAATTGTGACTCCTTCATTCAGCTGCGGCTGTCTGTTTTCTCCTTCATACATTTCTCTGAAGACTGCTTTGATTTCATCAGCTCCATCTCCTCCCCTCTCACACTCCCCCAACTCCCTCCAACCTGACGTCTGACCTGGTCACCATGGAAATATCCCCTGCTAAGCTCCCCAGTGATATCATGCCTCGAAACCAACAGATATCCCTTATCCCTCCTCGCATCTCTCAACTGCATCCATGCTCATGGCCCCTTCTTCCTTCTGAAGCCGCTCCCTTCTTTTTAAATTTTTTTTTCTTGGGATAGGGTCTCACTCTCTTGCCCAGGCTGGAATGCAATGGCACAATCTCAGCTCATTGCAATCTCTGCCTCCCATGTTCAAGCAATTTTCGTGCCTCAGCCTCCCAAGTAGCTGGGACTGCAGATGTGTGCCACCACACCAGGCTAATTTTTTGTATTTTTGGTAAAGACGGGATTTCACCATGTTGGCCAGACTGGTCTTGAACTTCCAGCCTCAAGTGATCCACCGCCATGGCCTCCCAAAGTGCTGGAATTACAGGCCTGAGCCACCGCACCTGGCCACTCCCTTACTTCTTGACTGCACTCTTCTGTTGTATTTTTTTTTTCTTTTTTTTTCTTTTAGAATGTATAAAATGAGGCCAGGAGCCGTGGCTCACATCTGTAATCCCAGCACTTTGGGAGGCAGAGGCAGGAGGACCACTTGAGGTCGGGAGCTCAAGACCAGCCTGGCAAACATGGTGAAACCCCATCTCTACTAAAAATATAAAAATTAGCCAGGCATGGTGTCATGTGCCTATAGTCCCAGCTACTTTGGAGGCTGAGGCAGGAGAATCGCTTGAACCTGGGAGGCAGAGGTTGCAGTGAGCCGAGATCGTGCCATTGCACTCCAGCCTCGGGGACAAGAGAGAAACTCTGTATCAATCAACCAATTGATCAATCATTCAATCAATCAAATGTATAAAATGTAGAGGCAGGGTCTTGCTTTGTTGCCCAGGCTGGTCTCAGACTCCTGGCTTCAAGTGGTCCTCCTACCTAGGCCTCCCAAAGTGCTAGGGCTACTGGTGTGAGTCACTGTGCTCAGCCTTCTGGTTTCTTCTACATCTCAGAAGACTCCTTCTGTGTTTCTTTTCAGGTTCATTCTCCAACCAGGCCAGCACTTCATAGATTTCTTCACAACTTTGTCTCAGTCCTCCTTATTTTCTCTTTCTAGCTCTTTCTAGACCAGTAGTTCTCAACGTGTGTTCCACGGATCGTTTTCAGGGGGGTTCATGAGGTCAATACTATTTTCACAATACTAAATGTGACTTGCCTTTTTTTGCTATAGTGGCACATTGGGGCTGTGGACACTAAAGTGATGGGATGAAACTGCTGGTGTCTAGTATGAATCAGGGCATGGGCACCAAACTGTACTAATTATCACTGCATTCTCCCCAGTCACGCACTTATAGGAAAAAGCAAGCAAGCTGCACCCAAGACTGTACTTGATGAATTAGTAGAAAAAAAAATTTATAGTTATTAAATTTTCACCCCACTATGTATTTTTTCATATAGATATCCGTTATTCTAGCACCATTTATTGAAAAGACTATTGTTTCTCCATCAAGTTAACTGGGCACCTTAGTGGAAAATCAATTGATCATATAATTATGGGTCTATTTCTGGACTCAATTTTGTTCCATTGATCTGTATGTCTTTACTTACGCTAAAACCATACTGATTTGATTGCTTTAGCTTTATACACAGTAAGTTTAAAATCAGGTCGCATGACGCATATGCACAGCCAAACACACCCAGGCCGGCTCCCATTTTTTTTTTTTTTGAGACGGAGTCTCGCTCCATTGCCCAGGCTGGAGTGCAGTGGCGCGATCTCCGCTCACTGCAAGCTCCACCCCTCGGGATTCATGCCATTCTCCTGCCTCATCCTCCGGAGTAGCTGGGACTACAGGTGCCTGCCACCACGCCCAGCTAATTTTTTTGTATTTTTAGTAAAGATGGGGTTTCACAGTGTTTGCCAGGATGGTCTCGATCTCCTGACCTCGTGATCCGCCTGCCTCGGCCTCCCAAAGTGCTGGGATTACAGGCGTGAGCCACCGCGCCCGCCCCCACCCCTTTTTTTTTTTGAGACAGAGTCTCGCTCTTGCCGCCCAGACTGGAGTGCAGTGGCGCAATCTGAGTTCACTGTAACCTCTGCCTCCTGGGTTCAAGCAATTGTCCTGCTTCAGCCTCTGAGTAGCTGGGACTACAGGCGCATGCCACCATGCCTGGCTAATTTTTGTATTTTTAGTAGAGACAGGATTTTGCCGTGTTGGCCAGGCTGGTCTTGAACTCCTGGGCTCTAGTGATCTGCCTATCTTGGCCTTCTAAAGTGCTGAGATTACAAGTGTGAGCTACTGCGCCTGCCCCCCACTCCCCCCTTTTTTTAAAGAAAGGTTTTGCACTGTTGCTCAGGATGGAATGATTCACTACAGCCTCAATCTCCTAGGCTCAAGCCATCCTCCTGCCTCAGCCTCCAAAGTAGCTGAGACTACAGGTGTGCACCACCACACGGCTAAATTTTTTTATTTTTACCAGACAAAGTTTCCTTATATTGCCCAGGTTGGCCTCAAACTCCAGAGCTCAAGTGATTCACCTGTCTTGGCCTCCCAAAGTGCTGGGAGTACAGGTGTGAGCCACTATGCCTGAACAGCTGAACAGTGTATCTATATATATATTTTTGAACAGAGCTCACGCTGCTGCCCAGGCTAAAGTGCAATGGTGCAATCTTGGCTCACTGCAACCTTTGCCTCCTGGGTTCAAGTGATTCTCATGCCTCAGTCTCCTGAGTAGCTGGGATTACAGACATGGGCCACCACACCTGGTTAATTTTTTTTCTTTTTTTTTTAGGTGGAGTCTTGCTGTGTTGCCCAGGCTGGAGTGCAGTGGTGCAATCTCGGCTCACTGCAACCTCCGCCTCCCAGGTTCAAGTGATTCTCCTGCCTCAGCCTCCCACATAGCTGGGATTACAGGTGCATGCTACCACACCCAGCTAGTTTTTGTATTTTTGTAGAGATGGGGTTTCTCTATGTTGGCCAGGCTGGTCTCAAGTTCCTCACCATACGTGATCCGCCCACCTCGACCTCCCAAAACGCTGGGCCCCCAGTGTGTATTTCTAACGGGCTATTCTGGGTGATTTTCAAATAAGTGTATTTTAAAGCAGACTTTTTTCCCCCTATGGTCATACAGAAAAAGCTCTCCATTATACTGTGCCACGAATAATACTTGCATGCCCTATTGAGCTATTGTGTAAATAGTTAAAACTGTATGCTGTATTTATGAGTTGTTTTCCCTTCCTCTGTGTTGTTAAAGTAAAGCTGAATGGGAGAAATCCAGACCCAATTATCCATGCTTCAGAATCTAAGAGATTTTTAGGATGGCACATCTTCAGTGTCATCTCATCTTCTACTGTGTTTTAAGGATGATTCTGCATTCAGCAGCCACTTTAGAGCTTGCTTAGTAAAACAGAAAATCACACACAAAATGACGAGAAAATCACCCGCATTTATTTACTCAACAAATATTTATCAAGAGTTGACTATATACTAGGTCCTGTGCTAAATATCCTGCAGATTGTTTATAGGTCAGAAACTGTGGGGAAGAACAAACAGAAT
This sequence comes from Theropithecus gelada, assembly GCF_003255815.1. Taxonomy (NCBI): domain Eukaryota; kingdom Metazoa; phylum Chordata; class Mammalia; order Primates; family Cercopithecidae; genus Theropithecus; species Theropithecus gelada. The sequence continues at coordinate 7,801,883 of NC_037688.1, read as the reverse complement.
AAGAAACTTTCTTCTCCTTGAAAATAAGTATATTTTATAGATAATTGAGGCAGAGAAAACGCTAATACTTCCTTTTTGGGAAGAATCGTTCTCCAGGGAGACATGCTTGGGCCAATCATTTAGCTGAAATGATCACTAAACATACAAACATACCTTAAAATTCATGAGCAAGGACCATAATAAAGTGAGGTGTTGTATATGGTATACGATTTCCATTTTCCCACCATATACATCACTAAACATACAAACATACCTTAAAATTCATGCGCAAGGACCATAATAAAGTGAGGTGTTGTATATGGTATACGATTTCCGTTTTCCCACCATATATACAATTTGGGTCATTTTACTTGGTGCCATGGGCTAGGAACTCTTAGGGCTGGGAAACAATCTTGGTTTCCCAACCATCTATATCATATAGGTAAAAACTGTAAAACATATCACAGTGCAGATGAAATCTAACACTACTAGCTCATTTTATGCTGCTATGGAAGCAGTGAATTAAAATTAAGTCCTATACTGGGGATTGGGCCTTTTATCAGGGCAACTGAGATCAACTGTAAAGAAATTTTCAAATTTCCCTTCTTATCAGGCAAACGGATGGATAATGAAGCCAGTTCAGAGGCCCAGCCAAGACAATGATGCACAGGGAAGCTCCCTCGAGCTCTAGCTGTCACCTAGTACTTCGAAGACACTGAGAGGTAATACTGCAAAGTCGTGCTGTCATTTTTTTAATGTCTCACATATATTCCAAGCAATATCCATTAGCAAACAAACATCCAGGAATAGTGTCATCTCATCTTCTACTAATAACCCTTTATTTAGTATCTTAAAAAAGATTTTGTAAGACACAAAACTTTCCATCAAAAAGTTGTTTATTTAAAAATACCTTCTCCCAATTCTGATTCCATATCAAATTAAATCAAGAAGTGATATTACAGCAATAAATCATCAAAGTCATGAGTAGGGAGGATGGCAATGACCCCATTAGCTCATTAGTATAATCCAGTAAGTGAAATACAAATTCAACTCATTCACTTCTTCACAAAAGGCAGACATAAGTGGTATACTTCATATAAAAAAACTAGTTTATAAAGCTTGTCTTCATATTTCAGTTTAAGGTTCAGCTGATATAAAATGCCTTAAAAGACCATCCAAGCAATGCTTTGGATTTTCTTTTTTTGCAAAATTCAAGGAAAACATGATTGTTTGAAGTTTCTTCACTGCTGGTGAATTAGTTAAGAGCTACCTGAGATTCCTTTGCACTTCCACTCTTCCACTCTTTGAATTTCCAGTGATTAAAATATGCCAGAGACATAATTTAGAGAGCGCTAGAAATGGCACACAGATCTCAATGCTTAAAAAAGTTTCTGGCCAGGCACAGTGGCTCATGCCTATAATCCCAGCACTTTGGGAGGCCAAGGCGGGCAGATCACTTGAGGTCAGGAATTCAAGACCAGCCTGGCCAACATGGTGAAACCCCGTCTCTACTTAAAAACAACAACAACAAAAGAAACCCAGGTGTGGTGGTGGGTGCCTGTTATCCCAGCTACTCGGGAGGCTGAGGCAGGAGAATCACTTGAACCTGGAATGGCAGAGGTTTCAGTAAGCCAAGATCGCGGCACTGTAATACAGCCTGGCAGCAGAGTGAGACTCCATCTCAAAACAAACCAACAGCAACAAAAAGAAAAAACCAACAACAACAAAAAAACCAACAGAGTTTCTGACAGGTTTTGCAAGTTGTTTTTTTTTTTTTTTTCTTTTTTTTTTTTGGAGACAGAGTCTCCCTCTGTCGCCCAGGCTGCGGTGCAGTAGTGTTATCTCAGCTCACTGCAACCTCCGCCTCCCAGGTTCAACCGATTCTCCTCCCTCAGCCTCCCGAGTAGCTGGGATTACAGGCATTTGCCACCATGCTCATGCATGGAGCTTCACCATGTTGGCCAGGCTGGTCTTGAATTCCTGACCTCAAGTGATCCACCCACTCGGGCCTCCCAAAGTGCTAGGATTACAGGCGTGAGCCACCACGCCCGGCCAGGTTTTGAAGTTTTTACAGAATGTACAGAATGTAAGCATTAACAGATGACTTTCAGAAACATATACATTCAAAGAAAACCTTTTAGTATTCTAAGCATTGAATACTTTGGGGGAAGAACTGTTTCTTTTTGGGATTAAGAAGTCAGTCTTTTCTCAACAGTTTCTTGATAAGCAATAAATCTTCTCAAATTCATTTTCACATTGTCAAGAACACACAGCTGATCTGTGCTATAGTTACCTCTCCCTTCTTTACGTATCTGCAAAAAAACCAAAACAACAACAACAACAACAAAAAACAGATCATATGTGACTTGGTAGATACTATTAATTCATTTATATAAAGTATTTAATCTAGGCTGTATTTAACCATTTGCTGACAGAGACAGCTGCAAGAATTTGGCAAAAACGTTTTTACTTCCAAGGTAAATGGAACTCGGTAAGTAAAGAATAAACTGAGAATGTGCATGTTAAAAATGATAGTTACAAAGGTGACTGAATGGCAGGTGTTAAGAGTTATATAAACTATAGAAAGGAATTATGTAAACTATGAATTGGGAAAATAACCCCTAACCTCTGAAAGGTCTGCTGTTCAGACTGATTTTCCTAATTAGTATGCATTGCTATGGTAATAATATTTAATTATTTTTCTTCTCTCAAAGGTATAAAGCCTTAATTAAATTCCTTTGTTAGGCTGGGTGCAGACTCATGCCCATAATCCCAGCAGTTTGGGAGGTCAAGGCGGGTGGATTGCTTGAGTCCAAGAGTTCGAGACCAGCCTGGGCAACACGTGAGACCCCATCTTAAAAAAAAGAAAAAATTCCTTTGTTAGCCAGAGGTTAGTCTGTAGTGTTGTGGTTTTTTTTGTTTTGGGAACAGGGTCTCTCTCTGTCACCCAGGCCAGAGAGCCGTGGTGCAGTCATGGGTCACTGCAGCCTCAACCTCCTGAACGCAAGTGATCCTCCTGCCTCAGCCACCACAGTAGCTAGGACTACAAGCGGCGCACTACCATGCTGGAGTAATTTTTTTAAATTTTTAGTAGAGGTGGGGTCTCACTATGTTGCCCAGGCTGGTCTTGAACTCCTGGGCTCCAGCGATCCTACCACCTTGGCCTTTAATAGTGCTGGGATTACTGGTGTGAGCCACCATGCCCAGCACTGGTTTTGTTTGTTTTTAGTAGAGATGGGTCTTGCTTTGTCACCTAGGCTGGAGCACAGTGCTGCAATCTCAGCTCACTGCAGCCTCCAACTCCTAGGCTCAAGCGATCCTTCTGCTCAGCCTCCTGAGTAGCTGGGACGACAGGCATAAGTCACCACTTAATGGCTAACTTTAAAAATTTTTTTGTAGAGACAAGTTCTTGCTATGTTTCCCAGGCTGGTCTTGAAATTCTGGACTCAAGTGATCCTCCTGTCTGGGGCTCCCAAAGTGCTGGGATTACAGGTGTGAGCCACTGCACCTGGCCTGTGGTTTTTTATAACAATTGTATGGAATCTGAGTTTGATCTCACCTCTAGTCTAGAGCAGTGGCTCTCAGGTTTTAGTGTGCAACAGCATCACCTGGAAGGCTTGTTAAAAAACAGACTGGTAGGCCCATCCATAGAGTCTGTGACTCAGTAGGTCTGGAGTTGGGGCCAAGGACCTGCATTTGAACAAGTTACCAGGCAGGGCTGATGCTGCTGATACAAGGAGGGCACTTTTGAGAAACACTGCTCAAGAGAAGTTCTTGATTGTACATAAATGCATTTTGTAGCTAAATATACACTGAACAGCCTTTAATACAAATTGTGGCTTCATTTCGCAAAAAAAGTTTCATATAAATAACTACAGGCTAGTTTCTGGCTAGTAAGAAATCTCATTAGAGCTTTATACCTTTGATAAAAGAAAAACAAATGTTACTACCACAGCAATACATACTGAGTAGGAAAATCAATCAGAACAAAGACCTTTCAGAAGTCGGGGGTTATTTTCCCGGTTCACTGTTTATCTAACCTTTTCTAAGCACCTGCTTCTGCAGAGTTTGATGACTCTTAACTATTAATATATCTGCTTTCCTTAAAGTTGCAGGGAAATAGGGGATATTTTTTCCTTATCTTGCAAGCTCTTTATCCAGAAATTTAAAGGACTGTAACTTTTAAAAACAATATGGTTAGGCATGGAGGCTCACACCTGTAATCCCAGCACTTTGGGAGGCCAAGGTTGGGGAACACCTGAGGTTGGGAGTTCGAGAGCAGCCTGGATGACAAGGCGAAACCCCGTTTCTACTAAAAATACAAAAATTAGTTGGGTGATGTGGTGGACACCTATAATCCCAGCTACATGGGAGGCTGAGGCCCAAGAATCACTTGAACCGAGGAAGGAGAGGTTGCAGTGAGCCAAGATTGCGCTACTGCACTCCAGCCTGGGCAACAGGGCAAGATTCTGTCTCAAAAACACACAAAAATAAAATTAAATAAATGCAAAATGTGTATGAAAGTGCTTTACAAAATACAGAGTATAATACTGACATATATGAAGCATTGTCAAAATTACTGAACTGTTAAAAAAAGAAGAACTTGTCAGATACCATTTTGGCTTCAGTTTCAGTGATTCAATAGTCACACTGTTGAGCTATGACTCAGTCAATAAACATATTACAAAGTACTGGGGATGCTGTGCTACGTATGGGGATTTGTCATGCACATGCTTCTGAATTGCACACACACCCTCGTCCCCAAAGAATGTTCAGACTTACGCATTTATAAGTTAAATGGCTACAAACCTTCATTTTAAAGACCGGCTGGAATTCTTTCAGAGCAGATAATAATTTAATTTGAATCGAGGCTCTTTCGGCTTCTTTACCATCTGCAAAAACATCAAAGAGGGCATCCAAAGCTTCTCCTGCTACCACAAGGGAAGGATCTTTGGTGGTAACCTCAAGTAGAAAGCACCCAATATTCTGGAAACAACAAAACACATTTAATATGACTAACACCAGTCTCCAAAACAAGTACTAACTTTGAATGTGGCAATAACTCATGCATACTATTTTATATACAAATGCCAGGGAAAAATTAAAACTTTAAAAGATCAGACTTAAATACTTATAAACATACCAAGTATAAGCAAGATAAATTAAACATATTATAGTTTATATTCATAAAGTGAATTAAAAACCATAAATGATGTATGATTTAGGAAATCACTAAACTTTCCTCTCTACCTCTCTCAAAAGGCTTGCTCTATGATGTCAAGATGCATAGAAATCTTATCTGTAACAACGACAACAAAAAATCTGCTTTTAAAAGCATAAGAAAAACACTTTAGGGCCAGTCGCAAGTGGCTCACACTTGTAAGTTCAGCACTTTGTGAGGCCAAGGCAGGAGGATCACTTGAGCCCAGGAGTTCGAGACCAGCCTCAGCAATGGAGCAAGACTTCATCTCTAAAAAATGTAAAATAGGACTGATCTGAATCTAAACTAGTCTGTAGATCTAACTGTCAGTGTACAGGACATAAAAGGATAAAAGAACAAATTTAACACCACAAGGTAGCAATCAGACAAATCCAGAAGGCTGGACACCATATAGGACAATTGATTCAGCAGCTGAGAATAACCAGGTGGTGCCGGGGAGGAACTGTTCAAGATTAAGAGAGAAACAGAAGACCCCACGAGAAACATAACATGTGGACTTCAGCAATGTAAACAAGCTCTCTGTAAACAGATAATTTTGAGGCAACTGTAAAATTATGAATATGGACCGGAATTAGACACACTAAGAAATAACTGTTGCCGGGTGCAGTGGCTCATGCCTGTAATCCCAGCACTCTGGGAGGCTGAAGGGGGCAGATGGCTTGAGTCCAGGAGTTCAAGACCAGCCTGGCCAACATGGCAAAAACCCACCTCTATTAAAAATAGAAAAATTAGTCAGGTGTGGTAGGGGGCACCTGTAATCCCAGCTACTCAGGAGGCTGAGGCAGAAGAATTGCTTGAACCCAGAGGAGGAGGTTGCAGTGAGCTGAGATCGCACTACTGCACTCCAGCCTGGGTGACAGAGTGAGACTCCATCTCGGGAGAAAAAAAAAAAAAGCTTTGCAAGTATCATTTTTCAAAAATAGATTCTTAAAAACATCAGTCATCACTGTAAAGTTCCTAGCAGGTGAAGAGGTACTTTATAATAATGAGTTTACTATCTATCCATTAGTCTCACACTTCAGCAATTATTAGCACACCAAAGGGTAATTTTACTATGACTGTCCTTTTAATTACTAGTGACGCTGTACTCCTAACAGTGCAGTTTGTAAGCAACTACGCCAAGTGTTAAGAGTAAATATGTTGAGGGAATTCCTAGTATATTGGCACTACCAGGGTTGCTGCTTAACATTTATGGAGTGGTATTAGAATTAACTGTGTGGTATTTTTCAGAATGCATGTTGCCTGATGTGTAAGGAAAATGGTGTGGATTGTTCCTTAATCAGCAGGAGAATGTAACATGCATACATTCGATACAATAGCAAAGGCAGAAGGCATCTTTTAAAATTCTGAATTTGCCCTTTCACTAAAGAGAGATTTATTTTTTTTAAAAAAGTACCTCTGGAATACCATTAAATTGTAAAATGTGGCTCAACTTTTCAAGTACTTACCTAATTAATACACATGGTTAGATCAAGCCAAAGGGTACATTTTAATAATATAACTCAATAAAGCAACTTGATATGACTTCTTCTCTTCATGTCCACACAAGTTTTAGGAAATCCTACACCAACAGTTCTTCTCCTCCCATTTCTAATTATTTAACATGTTAGGTCAGAAGCAAATTGTTTTACCTTAAGAGTTTCAAGTGTACCATCTTCTTTGGCAAGGACGCTGCCAGTGATTCCTAAAATGCTAACGACATTCACTCTAACCCCGACATTACTACTATGAATGCCTGCTTTGCATAATGTCATCAGCTGATCAGGAGTCATGCACTGTTGAAAGAGGAGAGGAGAGTATTTATAATGTTAAACTCAACCAATTATATCAGCATGCAAAAACTGGACTGACAGGAATCTCCTCTATAGGCTACAAGATTTTAAGAGTGACATAAACTCCTGGCAGGTAAGTTACTATTAATATATACTCCAGTTCTCCCAGACAGAGCTGGTAATTCTGAACTAAGGTGAGCCCTGCTCATGTCGCCATTGTTATCTTAATATCAAAGGGGCTCCAGGTCCTATTCATTTAATTTGATGAAGACTTTCATGCCAGATGTACACAGACTAAAGAGATTCCAATTTCTTTTTAATATTATTGGTATTTAAAAAAAAAAAAAAGGGCTTTGAAAGTATAAACAGGATTGTGTAGCTTTAAAAAAACTGGCTGAGTCTATACAAGGCAAGAACTTACTTTGAGATGTTTGTATTATCATAATTAAACATTGTAAAAACCATTACATTATATGGTGCTTCTACCATGTAGTGGATAATTTTCAGTTTAAGGCTGGGCGCAGTGGCTCATGCCTGTAATCTCAGCTACTCGGGAGGCTGAGGCACAAGAAATGCTTGAACCCGGGAGACAGAGGTTATAGTGAGCTGAGATCATGCCACTGAACTCTAGCCTGGGCAACAGAGTGAGACTATCTCCTATAAGCAGCAGCACAGTGTGGTGATGAAAGGCTTGGAATCTGGAGCCAGACACCCTGGGTTCAAATCCTAGCTTCACTACTTAGCACTCGCGTGCGCCCCTACACTAGACTAATTTATTTTTAGTTTTTGTAGACATGAAGTCTCACAAAGTTGCCCAGGCTGTTCTTGAACTCTTGGGCTCAAGCAATCCTCCTGCCTCAGGCTCCCAAAGTGTTAGGATTATCAGCATGAACCACTTCACCTGGCCCTGAGCATGGGCTTTGAGTAATTTTCCTTAACCATCACATTGATCCCATAAGCTGCTGCTTACATACCAGGGGAAATCAATAAAAATAATTGCTATTCCTATAGGCCCTAGAGTATAAAGTTTTCTGGTCCATCCAACAGCCACACGGCATGCTATGCATCCCATTACCATTCCCATTTCTTAGAAACTGAAGGTCAAATTATGCTCTTCAAAAAAATTCTTAGCTTTGGAAAGCTGAGGCAAGAGGATCACTTGAGGCCAGGAGTTTAAGACCAGCCTGGGCAACATAGCAAGACCTCCTCTCTATTAAAAAATTAAAAAATAAAAATAAAGTATAAAAAAATTTAAAAGCATTAAGAAAAAAAGTATATAAAGAAGCAAAAAGAAATAGTGTTATTGTTAGCAATAACAAGGGCATTGTTATTTTGATACTATTAAGTACATTCTGTAGGATAAAGCAAATAATAGTTTTAAAGTCACTACAATTTTAATGTTACTACAGCAAACAATTTTAGTATTACTGTATAGCAAATAATTTTAATGTCTTTTAATGTCACTACTACAAAGTACATTCTGTAGGAGAAAGCAAATAATAAAATTTTTGAAAAATCTTTTTCTTTCTTCTTTTCTCTAATTTTAATTTTTTAAATTATGTATCATTATTATTATTATTTTTTGAGATGGAGTCTCGCTCTGTTGCCCAAGCTGGACTGCAGTGGTGCGATCTCGGCTCACTGCAAGCTCCACCTCCCGGATTCACGCCATTCTCCTGCCTCAGCCTCCCAAGTAGCTGGGACCACAGGCACCCGCCACCATGCCTGGCTAATTTTTTTGTATTTTTTAGTAGAGACGGGGTTCCACCGTGTTGGCCAGGATGGTCTCGATCTCCTGACCTCGTGATCCACCCACGTTGGCCTCCCAAAATGCTGGGATTACAGGAGTAAGCCACCGCGCCTGGCCTATTTTTTATTATTTTTTAAGCCAGTCAAACTTAGCATGGGGGGGTTGTATACCAACTTTAGTGACACAATGTTAATAAGCTCTGATAACCCACTACCATCAGACCAGTTGCAAGTAAGAATTTTAATGTCACTAATGTATCTTTTTGGGTACAATGTACCTTTTTGGTTACAAATGTATCTTTTTTGGGGGTACAAAAAGATACAAATATAAAATCAAAAATTAAGTAAAAACATTGTACCATTTTTTAATTTAAACTGGAAATTATCAGTATAAACTTACTAGTTTTGCCTCCTAAAAAAATGCTTATTTCCTAGCTATTTCCACTAAAAAGACCTAGAAACAATGACAACATGGTAGCAATAAGCATTCTACAATTCAGTTTCCCGACTAAAGACATCAGAGCTTCTTGGAGAAGTAACTAATTCCAGGGTTTTTTTTGTTTTGTTTTGAGACAGAGTTTCACTCTTGTCACACTCTTGTCACCCAGGCTAGAGCTCAGCGCTATTTCCGCTCACTGCAACCTCCACCTCCTGGCTTCAAGTGATTCTCCTGCCTCAGCCTCCCAAGTAGCTGAGATTACAGGCGCGTGCCACCACGCCCAGCTAATGTTTGAATTTTCAGTAGAGATGGAGTTTTGCCATGTCGCTCAGGCTGGTCTCGAACCCCTGACCTCAAGTGATCTGCCCACCTCAGCCTCCTAAAGTATTGGGATTATAGGCATGAGCCACTGTGCCCAGCCAGATTCCAGGTTTTAAGTAAGAAAATCTTATGCCTGGAAGCAAAAGTGATCAAAAACCTAAAATTCTTGTCAAAGAGACACAGGAGCCAATTTGAAGGGACTCCTACTATCCAAAGATGCGACGAATTTGGCAGCAAAAAGCATGACTGTAATGGAATGAAATACAAATATATTTTAAAAACCCTGAGTTCAAAATGATACTAAAAAGAAAAAAAAAAAATATCACTGGCCACTTAATAGAGATTGCTAGGATACCTATTCTGGAAAAAACAAAAAACAAAAAACAAAAAAAACATAGCTAATAAATGTAAAAAAATAGACAAAATTAGGATATCTCTATTCTGCAACCCACTAATGACATAATGGAGCCAGGCAACCACAATTACTGGTTATGAAACCATTAACGTGAACTCACTAATTAATCTCAGCTTCACTATTTTATGATACCACATGATTTGTGATATAAATGTAGGAAATATATATAGCACTATAAATTATTCTTGCCAAAAAATCTGGACCTGTCTAGATTACTTATTATAAATATAAAAAAAAACAAAAAATAATCTGGACCTGGATCTAATTAAGGCTCTAGACCTAGCTCCCGGCTCACAGGAAACACAGGGGCCAGAGGAATGCTGAATGATACCATCACGATGAGTTGGCCAAATCTGCCAGTGTGGAAAACACTACAGAACAAAATGAGAGTTTCTTCAACGGGTAAAGTGTATGGGGAAAGCAGGGGAGTGAGGGAAATGTTATAGATTAAGAGATTTAAGAATCTAAAACCGCCGGGCGCGGTGGCTCACGCCTGTAATCCCAGCAATTTGGGAGGCCGAGACGGGCGGATCACGAGGTCAGGAGATCGAGACCATCCTGGCTAACCTGGTGAAACCCCGTCTCTACTAAAAAATTACAAAAAACTAGCCGGGCGAGATGGCGGGCGCCTGTAGTCCCAGCTACTTGGGAGGCTGAGGCAGGAGAATGGCGTAAACCCGGGAGGCGGAGCTTACAGTGAGCTGAGATCTGGCCACTGCACTCCAGCCTGGGGACAGAGCCAGACTCTGTCTCAAAAAAAAAAAAAAAAAAAAAAAAAGAATCTAAAACCAATGAAATCACTGAATTGTATACTTTAGTTATTTATTTATTTTTGAGACAGAGTCTCCTTCTGTCGCCCAGGCTGGAGTGCAGTGGCGCAATCTCAGCTTACTGCAACCTCTACCTCCTGGTTCAAGCAATTCTCCCTGCCTCAGCCTTCCAAGTAGCTGGGATTACAGGTGCCTGCCACCATGCCCCGCTAATTTTTGTATTTTTTGTAGAGATGGGGTTTCACCATATTGGCCAGGCTGGTCTTGAACTCCTGACCTTATGTCGTCCACCCGCCTTGGCCTCCCAAAGTGCTGGGATTACAGGCGTAAGCCACGGCAGCCGGCCTGCATTGTATACTTTAAATGGATAAACTGCATGGTATGTGAATCAAATCTCAGTAAAACTTTTTTTTTTTTTTTTTAAGAGATAATGGCCGGGCACAGTGGCTCATGCCTGTAATCCCAGCACTTTGGGAGGCTGAGGTGGGTGGATCACGAGGTCAGGAGATTGACACCATCCTGGCTAACACGGTGAAATCCCGTCTCTACTAAAAATACAAAAAATTAGCCGGGCGTGGTGGCGGGCGCCTGTAGTCCCAGCTACTTGGGAGGCTGCGGCAGGAGAATGGCGTGAACCCGGGAGGCAGAACTTGCAGTGAGCCGAGATCGTGCCACTGCAGTCCAGCCTGGGCGACAGAGCGAGACTCCGTCTCAAAAAAAAAAAAAA